>NC_048299.1:149485240-149785240 GCF_013100865.1 Trachemys scripta elegans
GGAGAGGGATCGGAGCAGTCAGGGGACAGGGAGCAGAGGGGTTTAGATGGGTTGGGAGTTCTGGGGGGGAGCTGTCAGGGGGTGGGGAGTGGTTGGATGGGGCGTGGGAGTCCCAGGGGTCTGTCTGGGGGTGGGGGTGTGGATAAAGGTTGGGGCAGTCAGGGGACAAGAGGCAGGGAGGCTTAGATAGTCCTGGGGGGCAGTTAGGGGCAGGGGTCCCAGGAGGGGGTAGTCAGGGGACAAGGAACGGGGGGAGGGTTGGGAGGTCAGGAAGTGGGAGGGGCAGGGGCGGGGCTAGGGCGGGGCTTCTCCCATCCTCTTTTTTGCTCGCTGAAATATGGTAACCCTAGTTAAGAGGAAGTTTTGCCAGTGACTTCAGTGGGAACAGGACTGGGCCCCACACCGTTTCGCTGCAATTACTTTAGACTAGCACTCTGTTCAAGTCTAAGTTCTTTGAGTTCATACAAATCTCAGTCCACGCAGACTGAGTTTATCCCTGGCCTCCCACTTTGAGATGCAGTTCGGATTAACAGGTTGCTTTATTGTGCATATTGTTTATTTCTTAATGGCAAACATACAGCTGTTTCACACTTCCAAGGTTAACATAATGTTGCAGGGGGAGCAGGGTTTCTAGACATATCAGATATTTCTTTAAATGAACATTTTTCAGATGCATGTATTTTTGCCCTCCTCTTCCATTGGGGGAAAACTAAAAACCTAAATATGTTTCATTTCATTTTGGTTGCTAAAAATTGCATTTAGATTTAAAACTTTGCATTTTGGGGAGGGGATATTGTTACCATTATTTAACCAGCCCTCCCACCATTCCCATCAACTTATCTAGGAGCAGATCCTCTTTTGTTTCATACAACCCATGAGTAAAAAAGCATGATCCTCTGTAGCTCCTTCATATTAACAGTTCTGGGCTATCACTCTGCCATTTTTCAACTCTCAACCTGAAAATATTATTCCCCAAGCTTATATTTAATTTTACCTTAGAAAAACTGTGTTTAAAGCATTTTGGGATATGATTTGTATGAAAGAAGTATTATTAAATAAAACTGCATCTGCTTGAGACATACCTATCATCTGAGCATGTTTAGCTATTCTGTGATAGGAACAGCTTATTATTAATAGTATTTTTATACACACATAACTGAATCAAGGTGGGAAAACAATAGTTCAGGCAATTTTACCTCGCCTCTTATCAATTCCATTGCTGAAGATGATCACCTCTTTTTTTCATTTTGCAGTAATGTCTTCAAGTCCAACAGTTGGCTCTTCCAGCGCTTCTTCCATCCTTCCATTCTCCTCCTCTGTCTTTCCTGCTGTCAAACAGAAGAGTGCCTTTGCCCCTGTCATCAGACCCCAAGGGTCTCCCTCCCCTGCCTGCTCTAGTGGCAATGGAAATGGGTTTAGAGGTAAGAGATTTACAATGGATTTTCAGCCTGCACATATGTAGCAGCCCCTGTACTGTAGCAATAACATATAGGGCTGGAATGATCTTGTGAGCAGTGAGTTTGAGGGAGCTATGCAGATCTACAGCAGCTCAGGGTCTGACTTGTGTTTATGTACAAAAAAGATTCTAAACATCTCAAAATGAAAGTGCTACAGATAAACTCACCATGTGGCACCCAGGGCCTTCTGCGTTGTGAGAGATTCACTAACCTTTCTCCCTCCCCCCCCCACGGGAGGGGAAGGGGAATGTGTAAGGAGGTATCTTGAATTGCTGCATTTTGAATGTATTTTTAAACTAGGCGAAGGGCACCTAGAGCTTATGGAGGGGATTTCTCTTCTCTCCCCACCCTTTTACCAGTTTTTCTAAATCTAAATAGAACGTGGAGATAGATCCAAATATTGGGCCAAATGCTATAAATCAGCATAGCCCTGGAGAATTCAAGAAAGTGACCTTGATTTCAATGGAGCTATGCTTGACTCACACCAGGTGAGGATCTGGCTCACTTAAGCAGGAGCTTAGACATCGCCTATGTCGGCAAAACTTGCATCACTCAAGGGTGGAATATTCCACCCCCTTGAGCGGCGTAAATTAGGCTGGCATACGTGCTCGTGTGCACAGAGCTATGGCGACAGGAGAGGGTCTCCCATCAGCATAGAACGTCTTCATCACATGCCTAATTGTATTTAAATACCGGCTCTTTTGAAAACGAGGGCTTCTGCCCACAGTGCTAATCCACAGCCCTATAGGAAGCAGACAGTTTCTTAAAACTTGCTGCAGGAGTTAGGCTCCTAGAGGGAATTGAGTCCTACAATTGAGCATTTACAACCTTTTTAAAGGTGATCTGCAAAACAAATGTGAACATTGAGATAAGAATGGAGGGCTGTCCTCCATTCCTTTCTAAACAGGCGGTGGGGGAGACATGAGGCACACACACACTCCAACTTGTCATTAAAAAAAAAAAAAAAAAATTATAGGTCCTGTGAAGTAATCTGGCTCCTTCAGGGTTCATTAGAGATACCCTAGAAAACACAGCTCTGGGACTTCAGCCATGCCAAGAGTCAGTGGTAATTCCAAAATGAGTCCTACAAAACGCACCTGTTTGGGTGTATTATTAATCCCTACCTAGGCTACAGGGAGTGCACATAAATTTCCTTATTTTATAAAAGAATCACACCCCATATGTGCGTCGGACAAAAATAATTATATTTTTAAAAGCTAACTTATAAAAGTGTGCTGTAGCTGTTCCCCCCCCCCCCAAAAAAAATTGCCACTTACCTGAGAGACTTCATGCCTTTAATACAGGTCCATATGAAGTGAGTTAGTTTCAGTGAGATTTCCTGAATGTTGTCTGTGTCTTCAGATAAACAGAAAGAGACCAGTACATTTCATGAAGAGGGAGAAAAGAATACAGAGAAGTTACTTCTCTCCCAATCTGTTTAAAAGGGGGTGAAAGGATTTGAAGAAAATACTTGAACTGTAGGTAAATAAGGCTTTGTCTACAAAGAAGTTGTACCCATTTAAAATCAGGGTGTGGGCGCTCTTAAACCAGTTTGAGTGCCTCGTATCAATTTAAGTCACTCTTAAATTGATTTAGCAATATCTACATAAACCACTAGAGAAGCCCTAAGCTGCTTAACTTAGGATGTGAATTTAAATTGATCTAGTTAAACTGGTGCAAACCCTTATGTAGACATTTTTATTTTAGTTTACTTTGAACCTGTTCCCCATAGACTAGAGCTTAACTGAAACAACACATGTTTGCACCAGTTTTAGCAGAATCTGTTTTTAAAAAGCCTTAGGGCTTGTCTGCACCATAGGGCAGTGCACACTACAGGGGCGTGAATTATAGATCGTGCTAGCGTGTTGCACCCAAGCAGCTCTATGTAGAATTAAAAGGAACCTGGTTCACATTGACGTAGTCCTGTTTGAAAGGGAACTACACAAGCCCTTTGGTAAACGGCTCCAACTTGTGTAGAGACAAGGCCTCATTTTAGGAAGTCCCCTAGCAAGTTGTAAGGTACTCAAAACAGTGATTGTCCCGCTCACCCTTTGTAGCTATGCTACGCTAGCCAAAGGAAAGAAGTATATAAAACAAATCAACCACCTCAAGATAGCCAACCTCACTTGGCAACACCACTCTGCATCTACGCTAGTAGGGGTCCACCCCAGGCTGCCTCAAAGTAGCTAACACATTTTTTCCTAGTCTAAACATACCCGGTTTGTCTTGTCTATTTAGATTGGACGCTCGGCTATACTTTAGATCAAGGTTCCATTTTTAAATAGTTTACAAAGGGTTGATAAATAGTTAAATCAATTGTTGAGTCAGCAGGTTGCTTATATCCGTCCATAACTCATGTTGCTCAGTGTCTAATCCATCTATTAGCCCTTCATCAGTGGAACCTGTGACCAGCAGCTCTTTGAGGTGGAACTCACACTCTGTCATGGGTGGTTTCCATGTGCTTTTTGTACAGGTCCCAGTGTGGATGCAGTTATATCAATAAAAGGCACCTTTAAACTGGCATAACTTATTCCCTTTCCATATGGTAATAACTCTAAGGGGAAAAAACAAATCTTTATACTAATCCAACTGGGTCTACACCAGGGGAGTGTAGCTACAGTTAAAGCAGTAAACTTTTTACATTTAGACAAGCCCTCAGTGTGTGTATGTACAGTGCCTGGCACAAGAGGTCCCTGTAGGCAATACTGTAAATACTAACCTCAAGAAGCATTTTAATTTTTCAGAGAAGGGTAGAAAAGCTACCTCCCAGCAATGAGATGTTAGTGGCTCGCACCCAGGATCTTTAGGCCTGGTCTAGACACAGTTTTTGTATCAATTTAACTATTTATTTAAAACTGATACAGCTTTTAGTGTGGATGCAGTTTTATAAAGGTGCCTGTCTACCTCTATATATCTTTAGTATACTTAAATTGATACTATACTGGTTTCACATCACTACAGCGAAACTAGTACTAAAAATTGCATATAGACCAGCCCTCCGAGGACACTGGCTATGCTGCAATTCAGATTTCTAATCCCCTGCTGTGGCAACACAGTAACACCATTTAGGGACCCTCCTGTTGACTTTTGGGGACTGTCGACACTGTGGGAATGTTCATTTGGAAATTAGGCCATGGGTCCAGATCCTTTTCGAAACACAAGTTGCCCGGAGGCAGGGCTGGCCTAGACTAGGATAAAAGGTATCTTTTTAAAAACACATTAGCTAAAATGTTTAGTGCATTCTAAAACCCTAGTGTAGACAGGACAAGTTGGAATCAAAGATGTTGGGTTCACATCCACCAGTTAACACATGTTCTAAAAATGTACATTTTATTGGAGCATGGCAATGCTCTTAGTAAAGCCTGATCTAACCCACTTCGTAATCAATGGCATTCTTTCCATTAGCAACTTCAGTGGATTTTGAATCATGCTCATGGAAATGAAGTATATAGCCTAGCAATGAAAGCACAGGCCAAAGAGTCAGATGTAGGTTCTATTCCCAGCTCTGATATTGGGCAAATTATTTGACCTTGTATCCCTCTCAGTTTCCCCATCTGTAAAATAGGGATAATACTTACATCCCTCACAAGGCTTTTTGTGAGCCTTAATTTAGGGCTTGTCTAGACAGGAGCTATTCCTGATTAACTCTCTGTGTGCATGTTCTTATTCCAGAATTAGTGTCCACACCAGAAGTTAGTCAGGAATAGCTACTGCGCTTTAAATTCACACCCTGCTTTAATCGCAATTAACTTCTCCGTGTAGACAAAGCCTCAGGCTAGGTCTACACTACCCGCCTGAATCGGCGGGTAGAAATCGATCTCTCGGGGATCGATTTATCGCGTCTCGTTGGGACGCGACAATCGATCCCCGAATCGACGCTCTTACTCCACCAGCGGAGGTGGGAGTAAGCGCCGTCGACAGGAAGCCGCAGAGGTCGATTTTGCCGCCGTCCTCCCAGCGGGGTAAGTCGGCTGCGATACGTCGAATTCAGCTACGCTATTCACGTAGCTGAATTTGCGTATCTTAAATCGACTCCCCCCTGTAGTGTAGATGTAGCCTCAGTGTTTGTAATGCACCCACTAGTGCAGATCCACCTTACCTGTCAGCTAAATACCTTTGAGAATCTGAACCTTAGTCTTGCCACTGGTAGAGTTTACAGCAGTGTTTGCAACGGTGGGAAATGTTTGCCAAAATCCCCTTGCGATCCTCAGATGGAAGCTGCTAGAGAAGACAAAGTATTGTTTTATAAAGCAGATGTAGAAAGCATGCCATACCTTAAGGAGTGAGGTTAGATAGCAATCCCACGTGCCTCTTGTACAACACAAAGCTGAGAGCCAACCCACCCAAGCCATGCGGGGATACCCTCAGATAACCCCATCCTGTGCCATGTGTTCCTGCTTACATCTTTCCATCTGCTACACATTCCCATTATATAACAGGACACGATGGGGTGGAACAAGCAGCAGCCCATCGTGAACACCATCCAATTCTATACACACTCCAAATTGATAGCAGGCGAGCCCGCGCTGAACAATTGCATGCTGATTTCATGTCATACGTCAAGCCCGTTTAAAAACGGCATAGGGAAGATATAACGTGACGTGACATGAGATGGCATGATGAGTGCACTATGCCTAATCATCTCATCGCAGATGTAAGGCAGCTGATAGGAAAGCAAGCAAATTGGAAACTGCTGGAATGCTGACTGCCTAGATTACTATTGGCCAGCTCAGGACATTTCAATAGAAAAATAATGCAAGGAACGGGAAGCAACCCTCAGAAGGTCAGTGGTTCAGTTAACCTGCAGGACCCTAGCCAATCCAAAGGGAATTAAAGTCTTGTCTACACTTTGGAATATCCCTAACTCAGCCATCAGCATAGCTGCAGAGAGTCTCAAAGGCCACAGAAAGGCTTTGGGGGGGTGGCACCCATTGGGACTGACCCCAGCTTGAAGATGAAGTGATTTGTTCAGGGTTGCAGAGCTGGGAACGGAACTCAAGTCCCCTGATTCTACATTCAGTGCCCTATCCTTTTCCAGGTTTGCCCTCGGGGCTCAGCAGTGATGCAGCTACCCAGATTGTAAGCTCTTTGTTTGCACAGTGTCTAACACATGAGCGACCTGGCAGAGGCTTCTAGACACTACCACAAATATACACATCAGGCTGACTTATCCCTGAGCATAGACAATGCCTTAAGCATGTTACAGGTTACCTGGAGAGGATTTTTTTTTTTAATTGGGTTTGTTCTCATTTCAGGCTGTCTAAACATCATAAGATTTTTGTCAAAAATGCTATTTTCTGCATGTTATTTACATTTGAAATATAGAGGGCTTTTTTCCCCCAGTTTCTTGGTTGTAGAGAGAAGTATTGGGAAATCACACTTCAGAACAGGGGGTCTTTTTTCCCAAGGGCTGTTTAGCCATTGAAATGTTAAAGTTTTTAAACAGTTTTCATAAAAAGATTCCTCCTCTCTTTACTGTTGCTCAGTTTCACTCTCTGAGATGGTCAATTTCACTAGTTCGCCAGGTGCCTTACAATCATCCAAACCTCCATTTCTAGTGTAAAATACAAACAGTTTTTTTTTTATCTATTTTTAATAGGAAAACATATTTCAGGCCCTATTCATCACACACCATAAAGAGAGGGAGGGCGGGAAGGTCTCAGTGTCCAACTTTTTTTTGATGCTCAGCTGTAAAGGTATGTCTACACAAAAATCAGGAGGGGTGGTAACAGCACTGAAGCCATAGCCCAAGTACAAGCCCATCTGAAGCCTGGCTGCATACTCAGGTGGCTAGACCATGCTGCTGTGGCTTCACTGCTATTGTTATCAAAGCTAGGTGAGGTGTGCCTATATGTGCTGCCATCACACTTCCCAATTGCAGTGTAGACATACCCTAAAAGACCATCAGTTTCTTAGGGCTGGATGATGTACTTTGCAGGAAGGATGGGAAGCGACTTGGGATTCACGAGCAAAAGTTAGTCTTTACCAACCCTAAATTCCCTCCTCCACGCCTGACCTGGTCAGGAGAATGACAGGTCCCAAGAAGACAAGCTCTAGGGTTGAGTCCTGAGTGGCTGCAGAAGAGGAAAGATAAGGAACAGAGACCTAATCTACACACACACCTTTGCATCGGTTTAGTTAAACTGATGCAAATCCTCGTGTGGACACTCTTAAAAGTAATTTATTTTGGTTTAGTAGAAGGTCATTCCTAATTGATTTAGGCTTATTGCAGTTTAGCTTTTCTTCAACTGCAATAAGAGTGTCCACGCAGCTTTTTGCACTAGTTTAACAAACTTGGGTTGTTGTTTTTTTAAAAACCACACCTTTATTAATCTGGTGCAGATTTCCATGGAGACAAGCCAAGTTAATGTATTTCTCCTTCTTCCCTTAGGATTCCAGGGCTTGTCTAATCTGGGAAAATGTGTGGTGATTTAAAACACCACTTAGCAGCTAGTGTAGACAAAGACAGAGCTATTTACAAATGTGTTAGCTGGTCAGTTAGCAGCACACCTATAGTGGAATACACCTGAGCAATCACTCGAAGAAGAAAATTGGGTTTTTGACATTTTTCCAAAAACAGCGTCTGCTTTCCAGGGAAAATTTCAGCTTCATTTTGAAAAACCAAAACACCCTACAATGTAAAGGTTTTAGTCATTTTCCCTTTGGAAATGCCATCACAGTGCCTCATGCCCCCCCATCACCTCTGTGGGCCAGACTCCCCAGCTGAACTACATCTCCCATGCTGCACCAGGCTGCCTACATTGTAATCCATAATGCTTTCCTACCTTAACCTCTGCAGTCTAATGCCTATTACAGAGTGGCAGCTGGTGTAACTCATTGGTGTTCTGTGTGGTCCCCTTCTTCTAGCCTTATCACTTGATTAGTTACACAAGGCAGCCTGCAGCAATTAAAGGAGGGAGAAAATTTAATTGGCACAATTGTTTTTATAAAAAAGCAAAAACAAACAAACCCACATTTCAATTTAATACAAACATCTTCATGGTTGTAACACGGAGACTTAAACTTAGCATTCGCCATCCATCATCCCATCTGTATTCCTGGCAGCTATAGCAAGCTCTCTGTTTTTCATACTGAAACCCATTAGTGAGGCCACAGCTGATCAAGTACAGGCGTTCTGGGCTACAGTCAGCCATGGAGGCCCTGTGGAGTAGAGTGTGGACTCTGCCAATATACAGAGAAATGTTATTTCCACCCTCCCCAACCCTCACATTCTGATTTGGTGGGGAATGCAATTTTCTGTCCATGTGAAACTACCATAAGTTCACTCACATGTGCAGGAGTGAATGCTGTGTTTTGCTAGAAGGCAGTGCCACATATCCCTGACACATGCTGGACAAACAGAAGCCAACAGGGCCACATCTTACATTACCCGCATTCTAGTCAACATCCTTCCCTCAGATCATAGCATATTCTCCACTCAGCCATCAAGTGCTTAAACAATTTGCCCGGTTGGGGCTTAATTCCCACACAACTTTTACCATATGCAAGTGAGAGGCTAC
Source organism: Trachemys scripta elegans (assembly GCF_013100865.1). Classification (NCBI taxonomy): domain Eukaryota; kingdom Metazoa; phylum Chordata; order Testudines; family Emydidae; genus Trachemys; species Trachemys scripta. The sequence continues at coordinate 149,494,218 of NC_048299.1, forward strand.
GTTCGTCCTTTTGTTACAGCAGAAGATTAGGAGCTGCATCCTAATGCCACTTACAGAGCAACAGCATTTCATTTTCTTTGGCAAAGTTGAAGGGGTTTTGAAAATGTAAAACCCTAGACAGCTTTCATTCCATGACAAAAGGAGGAAAAACTAAAAAACTCAAAATATTTGGTTGTGATGAAAAATTGGAAAAATCTTACACACACACACACACACACACACACACAACCCTGAAAGTTGCCTTAAAAAAAGTTTTGAATGAAAAATTTCAGCGGAGTCTATTAAGAGCCAATGGGCTGATTGTCAGAGATGCTGCAGCTCCCATTGACATCAGCTTGAATTGTGATCTGCCCACAAAAACAAGGCCCAATAGTTTTAGAGTTAAACCCTCTTATCAGCATGTAAGCCAACAACTTACTTGAATTCCTTGGGGGTTGGAAGTGCTGTAGCTTACCACTCTGAATAGCCATCCGCCGTTGAAATGGAAGCTACCGTCCTCTCACTTCCATGAAACAACATGATGGAAAAGGCAACTGATGATGCATGTCTACTTGTTCCAGATGAAGCTAAGTGTAATTGCAAAAATCAATTCTAATTTTTTTTTCAATGATTAAGCCAGACACATTTTAATTTGACAAACATGTTTGACTTCTTATCCCAAAACAGTGATTGCATTGTCACCACATTTGTTTAATTCTAATTCAAGAGATCTTTGAAAAATATCAACCCTACTCATATTTAAATTACAGCTTTTGTTGTTTCATAGCTAGGATGCAAAACCTGAGGGTTATATATAAGTAAAAGACAAGGCCTTTGCTAGAGGGAAACAAACAAAGAGGTGACAGTGTAGGGAGTTAGTAAAGGGAAAGGGAAGATATCTAAGAACTTGTTAGACCTTGGACTGCTTAGGTCAGGCTATGGTGAAACTTCTTACATTGGCCAGGCAGCCTTATCAAAAAATTACCATGGTAACTGCAAAAAAGGCTGGGGCGGGATGTAAAAAAAAAGCATTTCATATTTAAATAAGAGTAAATGTATATATAACATCCAAAAAACTGAGTTAGAAGAATGTTAAAGTTGCAAAATCAAGTACCCAAAAATTAAGACGTGCCAGAATTAAAGTTGCCTGGGCAACCTGTCAAGATCCCCACCCTCTCTCTGTCCTCCTCCCACCTGCCGCTACCCAGCAGCATCCCCCACACATCCCAGGTCTTGTCCCCCTTGTCTCTGATTTTTATAGGTGATGAACCTATAACTCTCATTGAGTTAACTGAGTGCTTAGCACTTCTGAAATACCATGCCCATGAAATGGGTCTCTATACACATGGCTACACACACACACTTACACTTACTTTCAGATGCCTAGAGATTGTGGGTGCCTAACTTGATATATCTTATGGGTCAGTTTTTCAGAAAGGGCTCAACACCTGCCCCTTTAAAGGGGTTTCAAGTTGGCCACCTAAAAATCACCAGTTGTTTTTGAAAATCTGGTTCACTGCATGTGAGGTTACATTACTATAATACCCTGCCTCTTTAAAATTCTTCCTAGCCAGCTAGGTGAATTCCATGAGTAACACTGAGTTCTTTTCCCTACAAGGCAGGAAGAAATTTAAAGGGTCCATTGCTGTGTAGTGTCTATTATTATTATAAATTACACACACCGAAGAAGCCTATCACCATAGCATCTGGGTGTTATTTGTGTTTGATATATATATAAAATTCTCCAACCTTGTGACAATTTTAATCAAGTGTTTCAGTTGATAATTGCAAACTGTCAAGGCTAATACAATAAGGCTCATCTCTAATTCTTTTTCCATTTCCCTCCAAGAAATAAAAAAAACCCTCTGGGATAATGACTGTGCTTTCTATATTCCCAACCCATCAGGGAGTGTCCTGCATTGAACCACCTTTATTGAAAAGTTACATCGATTCAATATATAGTAATACAGGCAAAAATAATTACAGCTTTGCTAGCAGTGTAAGACCTTAATCCAAACCTCACAAACATTCAATAAAAAGTGGTACAGGCTGGGAAATAGGCTTTTGACAGCACAACCCCAAAGGGAAGTGGGGGGGAAGAGGGTGGGGCAGAGGAAAGAGCAGCAGATCCAAGCCGTTTACATGAGCTGTGGGAAGAAGTGTGTGCACATGGGGGGTGGGGAGGTGTAGAAAATATTCTTTAATCTACTTACTCATTGCCACAGGAACAGCTGGAGGTGCAGTATTCAGATGGCAGTGTCAGGGGTGATTAGAGCTCAGCCCAGCACTAGGAGAAATGAGTCTAATTGGTATCGCTGCCTTTTTTATCTGTAAGAATATTAGCCCAATCCACTGGACTGTACGGCCTCTTTTTTTTTTTTTTTAATTAAAACAGTAATGAATTTAGTCAACATAATCATTCGGACAACTCTCCCACCTTAAAAAGAATCCAGGGCCTGGTTCCCACCCAAAGTTGCATCAGTTTAACTAAACCAGCAAAGCTTTGTCTACAGCCCCTCTTACATTAGTTTAACCAGTGCCACTTGTGTGTGCAGACATGCCCCAGCTGTGTTTCTTTTCTATACAGGAGGAGGAGAAGGGACTTGTTAATGCACAGGGAAGCACACTGTCTGGAGTCTGTTTCAAGCTGTGGCACTAACCATCCTTTGGCAGCCCATAGAACAAGGATCACACCACCTTTTTTGGGGTGGGAAATATCTTAACACATCATGAGCATTAACAGAAATGGTCACTTCACCTTTTAGTGGCTTGGTCTCCCTTACTGTAATGTAGGAATAAAAATACCTACCTACATGACTTGTAAATTGCTTTTAAGATCCTTGCATGAAAAATGCTAAGGAACTCTTAGAGACACAAGGTGGGGGAGATCATGTCTTTTATTGGACCAACTTGTGGATCCGTAGGTCCTACAAGTGCCTGTCACAATATGTGGTGGACCACCTCTATTGCACTGAATGCCCAGTCACAGCGATGTGGGAGAAACCAGACAATCATGACACTCTCATGTGAACTCACGCAAAAAAATGATGAAAGGCAAAAACACCCTATCGCTCACGAGCGAACATTTTTCACAAAACAATCACTCCATATGTGACCTCTCAGTCCTTGTCCTCAGAGGAAACCTGCACAACACCTACCCAAAAAAGAGCCTGGGAGCATAAATTCATAACTTTATTCAGACGATTTTTAGTGTCTTGCAAAGACACTGGATTTATGGCTTATTATAACAATCTATAACCCACTATCTCCTCTTTTTTTTGTCCTGTGACTGCAGAGGTGTTAACGGGCCATTTCACCTTGAATGGTCTCTTAGAATGTTTGTTAATTGCTTACGCTAACCAAACTGTTCCACCTTGTATTTAGCTGTGACACACTGAGAACTTACAGGAGCATAGCTACCATGGTCAAGGGTGTGAAAAATTCACATGCCTGACCAATGTAGTTAAGCTGACCTAACCCCCCTAACCCCCAGCATAGACAGCACTAGGTCAGGGAGGTGGATTACCTGCACTGACAGGAGATCCCCTCCCATTGGCCTAAGTAGGGTCTACATTGCAGTGCTACAGCTGCAGTGGTGGAGCTCTGCTGCATAGACAAGTCCTTAAGCGCCACAGCAGTGCAGGTGTAGCACCGCTGTAGTGGTTTACGTGTAGACATACCCAGAGTACCTTTCCCAGACCTGAAGAAGAATTCTATGTAGCTAGAAAGCTTCTCTCTCTTACCAACAGAAGTTGGTCCAGTAAAAGATATTACGTCACCCACTTGTCTCATTAATATCCTGGGACGAAGATGGCTACAACAGCACTGCAAACAAGGAATTCTTAGGCAAGTTTAAAAAAAAAAAAAAAAAAAGATTTCACTCAGCACCGACAATTAATCTAGACTGGTCAGTTTCACTCTCTCTTTCTGGCTCTGTGCCCTAAAATTGCAGGGTAGCTTTATTCCTCATCATCATTTCTGAACACAAAAACATTTATTTACATATAATGCTAAATGATCCCAGTTGTGGGCCAGAACGCCAGCTGCTTAAAATCAAGGTAGCTCCACTAAAGAAAAAATGGAGTTATGCCAGCTGAAGATCTGACCCTATTCCTGCAGTTTACTTTAACACAAACATAAGGGTGAAATTCAAGGCTTTGCAAAGACAGGACTTTAAGTACATGAATAATCTGACTGATTTCAATCGGCATAAATCTTTGTAGGATTAGGGCTTTACACTGAAACCAGGTCCCTTTGAAAATATGACCTACTAGCTTTTGTTTTAAATATATATAAACAAAACAAAAAACTTACCCAATGAAGCCTTTGGGAACAGTCCCAATTCCGGGCAGCTTAAAATACTCCGGTTGTCTGTTAGGAAAGATACAGCTGCAATTAAAGCCGGTGAGAGTGACTAGTAAATAATTTACATGTGTCCAAAGTTCTGGGAATGTGCCCGGTAAACTACAGCAATTCAGAGAAAGGGGGTAAACCAAGTGAAAGAGAGGCTGGGGTGTAATTTCTACAGAAGCTAAATGAACAAAACCCGGTTCTGGTCACTCTCAGATGAATTGGGAAATGCAACCCTTGGCCCAGATCCTGTAAGTGCTTGGCTCCCATTTGATTCCATGTTACCACTGCCCAGTCACAGCCTAGCCATTTCTGCAAGTGAGACATTTAAAGCTGGGGAGTTGGGGAAGGAGAATGGAGGACCCAAGCAGAGTTTTGACCCCCAAAAAGAGAGAAGCGCCAGACATTACGGAACTCTACTAAGGACATTGAGCACTTTTTGTGTAAAACCAGTAGCAGATACTACGGTGATGGGCTGCGGTATAAAACTCTAACATAGATGGATGACCTCCCTCTCAATAAGCCAATATTCATTCCTAAGCATCATTATCGGACTAGGCACCCTTAAAAGGAAATCATTTTTTTTTTTTAAGTAAGCAGTTTATACAGCACTCATTCAAAATAAATAATTAAAGTCAAGGCATGAGAACTCATTCTCTGCCTCACTAGGGTTTAGGGGAGAGATGGGGAGTTATCTTTAGTGTAGTGCAGAGGAAAGGAGCTGCACTGACAGCCCTGGAGACAAAACCTTGTGACTCATGCACAGAAGGAAAACAGGATGGGAAGTGGCAGTGCAAACTTTCTCCAAGTTACCCTACTATGATGTGTGACCCCCGTTCTGGAGGGGCCACCTTTTGGGAGCTGGAAGCGGGGTTGTTTTCATGTGTAGTCCACCTTTGGCCACTCTGCTCTGACTGCTCACCCAGGGACCTGGTGGTCGTGGTATGTTTTGACACTGGAGCCTACATTTTGAGAAGTGATTAGTGATTTTGGGGCCCCAACTTCAGACACCCGAAAGGGGGCTGATTTTCAGGGAGTGCTGAGCACCCACCCTATGAAAATCAGGCCATTTGAAAGCATCTCAAGCTGGGCATGGTGCTGAAGCCACCAACTCACTTCATTTAGCCAACAAGCAACATCAGAAGGCAAGAACTTTTGGAGGAGTTTATTCTAAACGAGTGGTTCATTCGTCACTTGTGGCAAGCTGGTTGGGTCACATGATGCTAGCTCCTCTTTTCAAGCTGCTAACTGGTGCTAAAAGAAGCTGAAGGGTCAGGCCTTGGGCACTGGTGCACCTCAGTCCCTCCTATTCTCTGCCTATGGCACATAATAGTTTAGTCTCCTGTGGGCTGCAATACTTGGGTCTAATTTCAATTGTTGGGTTTAGTGTGCGGGTGCTGGGTGGGGTTGATGGCCTGTGATACACAGGAGATCGGATGCGATGATCTGGTGGTCCCTCCTGGCCTTAAACTCTATGACTAATAAACTTGCCTAGTATTACTTTTCCACAGATAGTTGCCATGGGGATATTTGATCACAGGTGGGAGAGGAAGCGGCTCACGTGTCAATTTCTCTATTAAGGCATGGCTCACTATTTTGCATTCATAAAAGAGCCGCCAAAGTTTCAACCTTGTCCATCTTCATTTTCAGCCATGACTGGTCTTGTTGTTCCCCCGATGTAAAAGAAGAGGACGTTTTGCTTTTGTTTTGTTTTTCATTTTTCTTTTACAGCACAAAACTACTTATTGTGATGGACCACTGAAAAGAAAAAAAAAAAAAAAAAAGCACTACAAGCTCTTTTTTGGGGGGGAAGCCACGCCCGGAAAAAATAAAAAGGAAGAACTGCTACAAATCAGACAAGATAGGAGTCTGGATCTTTTACGTGTTCCATGTTTCTTATGTAGCCATGTCAACTCCTAAAACATTGCAAACAAAGAATCAGCCAAGAGCCAGGATGGACAGCGGTTGGCATGATGGGGTCAGAAACACAAGGTCTTTTTTGATGGACACGAAACCTTCCTAATGTTTGTAAAATATGAAAAGGAAAAAAAATTGGCAAATGATTCAAGCTTGATATTTTGGATACTATTTGTTTTACTTTGTAGGGGAAAAAAGTTGAAGTTTCTATTTTCTATGGAGCCTTTCAGATACCAATTTAGTTTATGCAGAAAAACAAACAAACAACAAAACAGGGTACCAGCATGGAAGAATTTCTAGGACAAATTGACATGAATGATGGAACTTTTGGTGTATGTGTGTGTTTACTTATAGTTTAACCTCTTTAAAAAAATGTAAGATGTTTTACAATTATTTAAATAAACTTGTAACTTATTGTATGTAGAGGTAGCAATTAAGACCTTTTTTGGACTTTTTCCTCCTGTTGTACAATGAAGAAAAAAGATGCAAAAATGTAGTGACAAGTTTAAGAGACGTACTATTATTGCTGCCGTTGCTACTTCTCTCCCTCGCCCTCTGTTGAACTATGTGCAAGGATGTATAGGATTCTTTCCGATTAACTCATCACAAACTTTTATACACATTACAGTATATATATATAAACCAGTAGTTAATGTAAGAATTTTATCCACATCTTTTCCCTCCTTCGCCATCTTTTGCTTCACTTAAGATTTTCAGGTACTGGGATAAGGTGGTTAGTTTCAAAGACCCTATTGGTAAATGAATGGCTTCTAAGGGCATGTCTACACTTACCTCCGGAGCAATCGATCCAGCAGGGGTCGATTTATCGTGTCTAGTGAAGACGCGACAAATCGGCCACCAAGCATTCTCCCGTCGACTCCAGTATTCCACCGGAGTGAGAAGCGTACGCAGAGTTGATGGGAGGAGTGTCAACAGTCGACCTACCGCAGTGAAGACACTGCGATGAGTAGATCTAAGTACATCGACTTCAGCTACGTTATTCACATAGCTGAAGTTGCGTAACTTAGATCGATCCCTCACAGTGTAGACCAGGCCTCAGTGTTTGAACAAATCAGGTTTTCATGTGATGATGAGTTTATTTTTCAAATTCTCACATGGACAGGAGGGGGGATCGGAAAGTTCTCTAAATGATTGTTTTCCATGAAGTTATGGTAGACTTACAAAATAGGATTACATTTTATATTAAGGGTGCAGTCATAAAGGGTTATGTAATAACAATAATAATTAATAATACCACCTAACTCTGATATAGCACTTTTCATCAGTAAATTGGAAAATGCTTCATAGTCTTTAATGTACTTAATGATTAATACATTTCAGTAAATGGTCATTCAATGGTTGTGCAATCCAACCAGGTTATTTTTGCCATCTTCCACTGATGTTCTTATAACTAGAGCTAGCTGTAGTCAAACAATGCTAAGTATTTTTAATAGAAAAAAAAAAACCCACCAAATTTGTTTGGTTCAAAATTTTCAGCATTTCAACAAAGAAACAAAAAAGAAAAATTTTACTTGTTTCTTTTTCCATTTTCTGTTTCAAAATGGAAAAAAAGAAGAAAGGAAGCACAAGGGGAGGGGGAAAAGCCACACCAATGAGTGTTTTGGTTTCCTGATGAAAAATGAAAAAACAGTCATGAAAATTTCCATTTAGTTGAAGAGACATTTTTCATAGAAAGGTTTTCAACCAGCTCTTCTTATAAGTATCTCTAACACACACTACATATGGTTGTAACATTCTTATAACATCTATTAAGAATTTATTTAACTATTTATAAATGCACCCTTAAGATAAAGCAACACCCAACATCCGATTTGCCCATTCGCCAAGGAGAATCATTGTGTTTGATGGGTGAGTAAATTATTAGTTTATTCTGTGATCATGGTAGAAGGGGAGTGAGTCAACATTCATGACACTTTGGCAGTGCTGAACTAATGTGTATTTCTATTTTGGGAGTGGATTAGTAATAGGGTATAAAGCCTCAAATCTAGCCCAGGTTATTTGTGACTGAAAGCTGCTGTGTCCCCTGACTTCATAGATCTTCGTCTAGTCTCTAGTGGACAGGTGTTTCCATCTCAAGAACCAGCATTATAGGACCATATCCTTACAAGCAGACACCTGGGTAACTTTACTGATGTAAATAATCCCAATGGAGACAATGGGATGGATTAGTTACCGCTCTGATCCTGCATTGCGCTGCACCAGAGTTGAACCTGCGTGAGGCTCCGTCTTCAAGGGGTGTAGTGCAGGATCAGGGCTTATGTGAGATATTTTACTGAATGTGCTCAAGTGTTTGCAGGATCTGGCTCTTAATTAGCTCCCAGTTTAGCAGAGAGGCCAAGGAAACTCAAATGATCCCTGTGGGACAGAACTGGGAGGCAGGGGAGGGAGACGCTTGTGTTGCTGCTGACCATGCTGTGGCTGTTTGATAGATGATCAATTAGGTGCTTTTTTCACTGGCATGAAATCCACTTTGAAAAGGGATTTATTTGCTTTTAAAATCAACGCCCCAATTTAAAGAGCAGCGTAAGTGGCAATTAAGTGTATCCTCCAGGAAAGAATTGGTTGGGGATATTTGGTGTTCCAGGAGCAGAATCATGAGTATGGAGTTAACCAAAGTCTTTAGTTAGACTAGATAAAATGTCTGAATTCCAGAGAAGATAAAATAAGATAACTTACCATTAACTGTGGTTGTGAGAATTAATGCCTCTGCAGATCCTTTGTGCGCTCTTAGCAACATCTGGGAGTGAACAGGTGACTCTTCTTGAAACCAAATGATCTGCAGAAGAAGGTGAAAGGACCTTATGTGGTAAGGAGTCTTGAGTGAAAGTCTGTACTCTTATAAATTCACTGAGATTCACCCTCAATCTGACTAGCCTGGTGACTGTTCTATAGCACAAATAATCTAATAATGTTTATATACTCAGAGATATCAGTATCATAATGAGACTAGAAGGCTACAAATTGATGTTTGAGGCTCCCTTGTATATACAGAAAATTTGCATTAGGGGCTATAAGAATTGGAGTCAAGACTCCCATTGACTTCAGTGAATCAGGCCCTACATTGCCAAGAGATGGATGAAACTCATGGGGGTATTTTTCACCCCTCACTGTCCACCTGTCATTCTGGGCCTCTCCCATAAATGCTGAAGTGTCTCATTTTGTCCATTTGCTCCATAAAGTGCATAAAGATGCATGTCCCTGTTTTCGCTTCTCCAACAATTCCCATTGGTTACCTTCAAATATTGGTATCTCTGCTGTCAAAAGGAGACAGAGCTAGTCTTAAAACTTTTGTGCACAAAGAAAATCCTGGATATGGATTTCTAGACCATATGCTGGGAAGCAGCTGCTTGCTAGTTAGAGATATTGAAATTTTGTAATTACATAATTTCATCTGTTGCTCAAAACTTTTCATTGGAAACATTTCTTGAAAATACTAGCCTGCTAATTGTTCAAAATGTGTTTTTTTGATTGGTCGTCTTAGACATATTGAAAAAAATCCTGCCAATTTTGAAAAGAGAAAAAAAAAATTAGACCATTTAAACAAACGTTTCTAAAATTTTCAAAATTCCTGTGGCATTTTTAAAAAAAGTTATTTTGATGGACTCTATTTGCTAGTCACGTGCTACTTGGAAAGTCAGGAGTACAATTTAGACCTAAAGAAAACCTCCCTAGAAGACTCTCTCAAGTACCTAGAGAAAGAGAAATATGAATGTAGCTGCCCACAAAATGAACAAAAAGGATGTCTTAGCTTGATTTGACCTGACCAAAAGTAATGAAATTAACATAGCCATGATTTAGAATATGAATTTTGCTCATGCGTGGAAAGCATCTTGTTCAACTAGTTGGCAGCTTTATGTGGAAAAACATGTGTAAATAAAAACAACCGGAAATCCTTGATCACAAAACAAGGACTTTGGCAGTGGCAAAAAATAAAAAAATTAATGTGTAAATTGGTGTGTAAGGATTTAAAAAAAAAAAAAAAAAAAAGGAATAAACTAATCAGTCCTTTTTTTAGTCATTGCTGTTTAAGAATTCTCTACCAAGTTTCCTTTTTGACACTAGAAAGACAAGTGTTGCGATAGGTAGTTACAAATTTTATCATAACTTTGAAAGAGTATGTTTTATTTCATTATTTATCTTGTTATAGCATCTTTATTCTCCCTATTTCTTTGCACATTTTCAATATGCATGGTTTTAAAAGACCGTTCGCTCCCTTTTGTAAAATAATTTCTTCCAATTGTATAGTTCATTTATTTTGTATTTTTTTTTTTGCTTTGTCAGTTATTATATACGGTATGAAGTTGCTATGCACAGAGCTTTTTGTAAAGATAGCTTTTTTTGTTTACTGTTTTTAATGGTCCTACTTATTGAAGAATATCTTGTTTGTAAAATGAATATGTCTACTTCAGTTTTAAACTTTAAATTATCCTAACAAAAAAAAATAAAATTTTTGTACTGTAAAAAAGAATGGTCTGAAAGTTTCTGAAGGTCAAATAGCCTTTATTATGTATTTCTTCTTATCTTTGTGGCTCTATCTAGGTACTTCTGGGGCAAAAGATGCTAATTTTTAAACAGCACATGTAATTGACAATTACAACAGGTTACCAAGGGAGGTGGGAAATTTGCCATCGTGTGAAGTCTTTAAATCAACACTAGATGTTTTTCTAAAAGAAAGGTTCAACCCCAAGTTTTGGGGCTAGATGCAGAAATCTTTGGCAGACTACATGACCGTCATGACCACTTCTAGCCTTTACGTTTATTGGTGCTGTCTTAGAAATGGGATTATATTTTCTTTTATTGGGAGAGAGGGGTCAAACTTCAAAAACATTCAAATATTTGACTAGCCATAGAAATCTACAAACGAAAACTCGTTTCCAAGTAGCTGGGTAGGGTTTTAATGATTATCTATTAAGGGACAGATTTCAATTAGAGGCATAGAGGGTTTTTGTTTGTTTTCTCTCCTTGTCCTTTTGAGCTGGCAAGTAGCAAGTCATTGACTATAGCTGATCAAATAGGAAAAAAAACCATGAACATTTTCCCATTAAAAATAAAAGTGCTGAGTCTGGTTTGATATGACTCCTGGGTCATATTTTTTTATATGACCCATGGTCATGTGGGCTAGCCTGTGTCTTTAGGTAGAACCCCAAACAAGGGTTCTACCCTCAGCCGCAGTAGCCCAGGAGACACTATTCTCTCTTGCTTCATTATGTGCATATTAATTTGCTGCTGCTGGCCTCTATCAATAATAAATGACCAGACTCTCTGCACCAGCTCAGCTGTGATGACCAGCAAGTGGATTGAAAGGAAGAATTTTGGCCCTAACCATTCCCACCCATCTGCTCCTGGGAGGGAGTAGGGAGGCATGCAGCACTTTTCAGGTATCTAAAAGGGTGTCATAAGGAGGAGGAAGAAAACTTGTTCATCTTAGCCTCTAAGTATAGAACAGGAAGCAATGGGCTTAAACTGCAGCAAGAGAGGTTTAGACATTAGGAAAAAGTTCTTAACTCTCAGGGTGGTTAAACACTGGAATAAATTGCCTAGGGAGGTTGTGGAATCCCCATCTCTGAGAGTAGGTTAGATAAATGTCTATCAGGGATGGTCTAGACGGTATTTGGTCCTGCCATGAAGGCAGGGGACTGGACTCGATGACCTCTCAAGGTCCCTTCCAGCCCTAGAATCTATGAATTCCCCCTCCCCCCGCCCAATCAAAAAAACAAAATCTGAGGACAGCACAACATCTGGTTTTGGGGGGTGGGGGGAGAATTCAGCTTACAAACAATGAACATTTTACAGTGTTTTTGTCAAAACAAAACCAGAAAGTTTTGAATGAATTTTTTTTTTTTTTTTTTTTTGCGCAAACCTTTTCACTTAGGGGAGGAAAAGGCCATTTCCCCTCAGACAGAGTTTTGGCAGAAGTTTGTTGACAAGCTCTAGTGCTTAGTTCAAGACAGAATCTGGCACTGGTGAGCATTCAGACATATAGATATGAAAGTGTCATCCAAAAACTGACAGTGGGAAATACATTTTTCAATCATTCATTCAAGGAGCAGAAACAATAGCCAGGCATCCTTGTTAACAAACCACACAACCCCAACTGTCAAAGTGAAGAACCCATCAACTTGTCTTGAGTTGAGCTACACCAATGTACACCAGCGGAGGATCTGGCCCAGACTATTTAAGATTAGGCTTGACACTTTTTTTATTATTATTATTATTATATTATTATTATTAAATAGGCTGCTGGAATTTGATGGTAAGCAAAGACTTCTAGGGATATAATTACACATTTAGTTTGAAAGGGATTCCTGGTCTACAGTAGTGACCTAGTTTTTATATGCAAAGGGGGGAGAGCTCATTGTGACGGTGCAGAAAGCCCGGAGATTCGCTACGCTGTGCTACCAATGTGTAATCTCTTTTGAGAAATTTTTGCTGTACAAGCACACTGTGCGCTTGTGATAGGTTATCCGACTGACCTTTAGAAACCCCCCATCTGAGTCAGAGCAAATTCCAAACAAAATGCTGCGGGGAGGGGGAGAAATGCATGGAAATCTCACGGCTAGTCGGTTTTAGAAAAATGATTAACTCCTGACTTCAATGTTATACGCACACACAAAATGCATGTTGGGTCAACCACACACTACCATAGCCATGCAGTACAAGGTATGTGTGTGTGCTCTGTGCTATAAAGTCCAGTCTACACTAGAAAATAATCTGTTAACTGATCTTGGTTTGGTTTTTATTGTTTCTTAAGTGGGTTCAGAACAACTCAGTTATAACAAGCTTGTCTCATCTCAGAAACAGCATTGACAAGCGTTTTCTTGATCCATACTGCTTAAGGCAAAACTGCCTTCGAAACCAACTCTGACAGATCCCTCTGACTGCCACACACTGCACAATCTTCCCTGACCACATGCCCTTCTGGAGTCCACCACAAGGTGCACCAAGTCAGCCGACTTGCACCAAGTCGAACAACTCATTCTCACTTTTGCGGCCGTGCACGGTCCCTTAAGGATTTGGCTCCTCCCCACCAGGCTCTAAATCTACATTATGCCAAGTCAATCTGTCTTCCAATGCCCTTTACCTCCTCCCCCCTCACCCAACCTAGTGCTAGATTTAGCAATGATTCCCTATGCCTACAAATGGCTCCCTGATCAAGCTCTTCCAAATCTGTCCTCTAAATGCACTTCCTCCATTATGTGTTCTTGCTGGGATTTTCAAAGGTGCCTAATGGAGTTAGGTGCTCAACACCCAGACTCCTAATTCCCTTACCCTCTTGAGAATTCAAGCCTTCCTCCCCCAATTCTATCATGCTTTGCCTCAGAACTCTTAAAATTTAGCTCATGTTCAATGTTAAATCAAAGCCTTCGAACACACAGGCAGCCTGGTCAGTCATGTTGCTTTCCCAGTGCAATCTTTCTCCCCCATCCTTCATCTGTGTTTTGTATTAAGTTGTTTGCACTGGGGACCTGGGCTTCTTGTATGACTGCAGCACCATGCATAGGGGCTGGTCCTGTGTCTGTAACTTTTTCCCTCGCATAAATGGGAGACAAGATTAACCATCCTTTGGCTAAACAAACAGAATTCCCTTCTGCCTCTCACTGGTGGACATAGTGGTGAACGTCAGAGTCCTTAGCATTTTTGAAAATTTTAACCCATCATCACAGTAGGGTCTTAAAGTAGCCTTTAGGCAATTTTTTCAAATCACGTAATATCCTGTGGTTCTCTACAGATCATCATTTAAGGGCATCTCAAAGCACTTTACAAACTCATTAATCAACCCAGAAGACACCCCAAGGAAGCATGATTTAATGGGTAGGCCTCCTGAATCCCAGTCCAGTGCCCCTGAGTTCTATATCCCATTCTGCTCCTGGCCTGCTGTATGACCTTAGGCAAGTCATTTCCCCACTCTGGGCCTCTCTCTGCCCTTCCACCCTTTGTCTGTCTTATCTATTTAGACTGTAACATCTTCAGGGCAAGGTCTCTCAATACGCGCCTGTACAGCATCTAACACAGCAGGGCCCTGTTCTCAGTTGTTGCCTCCGGGGGAAACTGAGGCATACACAGAGATAAAGTGACTGGTCCACATTGGTTAAGAGGGACAGTGGCAGGAAGACAACCAGGAGTCCTGATGAGCTCCAATCACTGGCCAGCTCTCCCAGCTGACTAATATTTTCTCTGTGAAAAATAAGCTGGGCTCCTATTTCACACGTGAGCTCAAGGCCAGTGTCATTTTTGCATTTTGTACAGCACCAAGCACACTGACGCTTCACTGATGATTGTAATTGTAATGCCGAGGGCTGTTCACGAGATATTGTTGAGAACACAATCAGCTGCTACTTGGCCCGTGTCCGGCAACCAGGATCCGGCTCTTCTCATTGTAAATCTCTGAAATACCTCGCACAGGAAATGCCCTACGGAAAACTAAATTTTAAAACCACTGACCAGTCACAACAATCCCCCCCCCTCCCTCCACTTCCTTATAGGTTGTTTTTATACATTTGTTTTGTCAGAACTTGAATTCCGCTTTAATACATAGTGAAACTGTAGCCTCTCTTTCAGCCACTTACGCAGGGCGACTAGGGAATTGACAGAGCAGTTAAAATATTTATCTCAATGACAACGCGCAGCTGCTGAGGTGCAAAGATCTGAGGCTCTAATCACACCAGGTTACATAAGTAGGAATGTCTCATTAACTCTGCTTGCGGGACTGGATTAAACAGACAGCTGGTGGCCATACAAGAGGGTGCAGACAGAGCAGCCATGAAACATAGACAATGTCTAGCAAACATCAACATAGACAAGGGGAAGTGGGTAACCCTACACTTCCTCCTCCAAAACAGACTGCATCAAAATACTGTCCCACAGAGGCAATCCAAGGATGCTGTCTGTCTTATCAGGTTTCTTGGTTCTCTCTGTGCTTCTGCTAAATGATCTATCCTTCACAATAAAATGCAGCCACATGCATAACACAAAAATCAACCTACCTTATTGCCAGTATTAATCATGATCCATTGTCAGTTCCTGATGTCAATACATGAGTTGGCTACTTCATTTATTATTTCCATGTAATGTACTTAGTAATCTGTTGTAATTTTTTATAGCACAGTAAGTTGGTGCACTCATCACTTACTCTTATTTTTATGATTATCATCAATGATCACTGCAACCCCGCCTGGGCACGAACAGCTGGATTATTTTTGGACGCTGTTCCAACCTAACCAATAAATTGTGCATGATCCACAGTTGTGGGACAGAAACATGCGGCTATGTACATTATGTGGCTGGGATGAAAATGTACAGCAACAAGATTAGCTAGAGTAGGCAGAGTTCCAAAAGTTGATTGCTGGCAAGAGGCAAAAACCCACAATAGAGTGGGATGAGGTCAGTGCCATTCTGAAGGCTGTAGGGAGTTGGGAACTTCAGAGAATCAAATATCCAATCACCTCAAAGTTAAAACTTTAAAACCAAACCAAACAATTTTCCTTAATAATTGGGCTACACAATGGCAAAAGGTGACACTAATTAGGCAGGAATAAAATTAACAGACATGCATCTGTAACACACTGGCGTTGGCCCTGGTCCTGCTGCATTAAAGTCAATAGGAGCTTTGCCACTGACTTCAGTGAATATATGATCAAACCTAAGTGCATGTAGTCATGTGGAAAGCTGAGAACTGGAATTTCTGTTCTTGGGGAAAGACCAGCATTTAAAAAAGATTAATTCAAATCAGAATGAAAAGCTGGAATGTTATAATTTCCCACAGAATGAAACTTCCAAACATTTCCAGTTTGGAACCGTTGACCCATTTTGTTTTGATCACGGTGAACTGTTGTTGTTTTGATAAGGTAACACATTTCATTTCAGCTTTATGATTTTGATTCTGTCCATTTTGACTTTTAATGTTATATTTATGTAGAGTGTATTTGACTAGAATAGAGTCAAAATTAAATTAATCCAAAAGACAAAACTGAAATAAAATATTTTTACCTTCTAGAAACAAAACAATCGACACATTCCCATGAAACGGGTCTGTTTCTATGAAACTCCTTTTTTCAATGGAAACCTGTCAGTTTTTTCATCCAGCTCTAGTCATGTGTTTTTCTAGTGGCTGCCAGCACCTGCTCTTTCATACATTTTTAAGTCCAAAAGGGACTACTGTAAATTAATCTGGTTTGACCTCCTGTACAACACAGGACACAGAATTGCACCCATTCATTTCTACAGTGAAGTGAAGTATCCTTGTTCATTCAATCCCAGCGGAAGACGTGCTACTTCCTTTAATTCAAGTGGTAGGGGCTGGGGCTTTCCATGGTGAAGAGTCCAAGTTTGATCCCTGCTAAACAACCTTTGTTGCGGTATGCAGAGTTTACTACACATCTTTATTTACCTTAAAATCTCTACCACCAGTATTTGAGAGGTGTAGGGATGAGTAAATAAAAGTGAGAGAGATTACCTCTGGCTAATAATAGTATCCCTGTTTTTGTTTACAAGCTGAAAACCTCTACAAGACATGGGCCAGATCCTTGGTAGGCGTCAATCTAAGTCAGTGGAGCGACACTGATTTACACCAGCTGAACATCTGACCACATAATTACTTTCCCCTCTGGCCTGCAAGCTAAAAGTACAGCTATGAAACAAGAAAAAAAAAAAGAGAGAGAGAGCGCTTTTGAGATTATTTTAGCTATTTCCTGTATGTCCTGTTCAAGCCAGTGCATTGCCCAGGAGCACAGAGCTCACCATCATTAGTACTTACCAATACAATGGTGCCTAGCAACCTCAACCAGGGATCAAGAACCCATTCTGCTAGGCAATGTACAAACAAGTATTAGAGATGGTATCTGCCCCAAAGAGCTTACAGTCACAGTTACTGACAAGATGTAACGGGGGGGATTTAACAACCAAGTGGATATAGAGGATAGGAAGGGGAAGGCAGCAGTAATAGAAGCATGTTTTCATACAGACTAGTTTTGCACGCAATGGTCCTGTTTCTTATTTAAACTAAGGCCCTTTTGCAATGTTCTGGCAGCATGAAGCATCCTTTATGTTCCAGGGCAATGTAATGTATGCATTTGCAGTGTTGCCAACTCTCTCAGTTTTAAAGCAAGTTTCACCATGATTGATGGATTTTATAAAGCCCCAGCTCCTGGAGGCATGTGACTCTCGGCTTTCGTTTACAAATAAGTAAATAAACAAACAAACAAATAAATAAATAGCTTTCTAGCTCACTTGGTTGCAGAGAAAAGCTTGAAAATATGAGTCAAGTGCATTCTAAAGTTTCAAAACCCACAAGGCAAATACTTTTTTTTTTTTTAAAAAGATCTCATGATTTTAAGCAAATCTAATGATTTTCTGAGGCCTCACTCATGATTTTTTAACTCAATATAAAGAAATATTTCCAATAAATGAATAAGCTGCCAAGACTGCACCAAGTTAATAAGAGAGAGTGCAGCTCATCTTTAATTAGAGGTTCTAGCTACACCTCATATTTCCCAATGCGTTCCAGGGAATGCGGGGGGGAGGCCGGTGAATATAGCCATACCACCTATCGCAATCCAGCAGTTCTGCATGATTCAGCTGCAGAGGGATCCTGTCTCGACACTTTATGAAAATATTAGGAACTTGATTGAAATTTACCAGCAGGGTCCCTATGACACTGCAGTTGCGGCAGTCATTTCTTTGTCTTTAAAATACCATATAATTGCTAATGTAATTAGTGATGTATACAGAGGGGGCCCGTGCAATTACCAAGTCCTAAGATCAAATAATTAATGTTCTGTCAACAAAACAGCAACTGTTTCATTAACAACTGTCTGAATCTGAAAATAGATCAGCCCACAATGTTACCTACTCGGCTGAGTTCTTCTCCCACCCCCCGCTCTGCATTAGCAGCAAATTCAGACCAAAAGTACCCTGGCCATGATTGCAGGAGTCGGGGGAGAGGATCAGCCCCAACCATGCAGAGTTGCAGCACCCCCCAGCCAAAGACACACCCTGACTTATTAGGAGAACTAACATTGGTCAATTCTGGCATCTCCTTCAAGCAGCAGGATTGGTTCATGGTGCTCCTACAAGGCCCCTTTTCCTCTGCCTCTCACACTGATAACTTGGAGTTTACAGTTGGCATAATGACTGCTAATCCCAAGCATTCAGAAACCATAAGACAGGCCCCAAAATGTTACAAGATTGGCTTTAAAAAATGATAAGGTTAAAATTTTTTTTTTTTTTTTTTTTTTTTTAATTTTTAAATGGAGATATCCCATCTCCCAGAACTGGAAGGGAAAGGTCATCGAGTCCAGCCCCCTGCCTTCACTAGCAGCACCAAATACTGATTTTGCCCCAGATCCCCAAGTGGCCCCCTCAAGGATTGAACTCACAACCCTGGGTTTAGCAGGCCAATGCTTAAACCACTGAGCTATCCCTCAGTGGGGTCTTTTCATTTGCCTTCTGATTTAGGAAACTTTATGGTACACTTGCTTCACATTTTCAAGATTTTCTCCACAACCCTGAGTGCTAGAAACTTACTGAAATAAAAGGAAGCTGATGTTCTCATGCAATTTCTTGATTCCAAGAGTTGGGACTTGAAGCAATACACCAAAAATCATCAGACTCGAGATAAAAAAAATCATAAAAAAAGAGATGGCAACACAGGATAGGAAGGTCTGTTCAGACCTTGGACAGCCAGGGTAACTGAATACCAAAAGTAAGGGCTGGTTACAGGCCAGCGACATCATCTCTCCCACCTTCAACCACCACCTGCCCTACCATCCCCCCCCCCCCCCCGGGTAAAATTATCTTAAATTCAATACAACAAAACTAGCGCCCTCTCTGCTGCTGCTTTTAAAAATTTCTCTCTCCCAGCCTCAGCAATTACCACTCTCTGTGTGAGGTTTTAATAAAAAGATCCACCCTGCCTCCTCCCTTCTTGCTAAACGTAGCATCATTCCATCGGTAAAAGTGTTTTGAAAGCGCAGCTGCTCCTCGCCTCCTCTCCTCAGTGCTGTTGTTGAAGGCTGCCAGAGGAAGCCACAGTGCCGTTTTATTGTTCCTACACTACACTAGATATTCTTGATTGCCATCTACTGGCACTTTATCTATTAACTGGCTATTTACATATATGCAGAGCACTCCTGGGACAGCTTTGAGACCACCTCCTCCATAACTCATAAGGCCCTGATCCAGCAAGGTACATGTGTAACATTATGTCCTGGAGTCATCCCTCTGGCTTAAATTAAAGCACATACTTAAGTCTCTTGCTGAATTGAAAGTCTAAATGCTCCTGCACAAGCTCTCCATTTCGTACTCTCCCACTGCACCGGCAATGCAGTCTTTCCATTGCATTTGAACCTGTCAGAAACCAGCTTAGGAGCCAGCCCGCTCTCCCAAAACACTTTTTTGTAGAATCACATCACACACTGGTAATGTAGTTAAATGATAATCAATAGCTGAGGGAGAGTGGAATTAGGCAGTAGAGGCCAGGGGGATCTGAGAGACTTTCCGGTGAAATTTGAAACACAAACAAACACAACCCCCCAAAAAGTATACTAGGTTTCCTCCCCCCTCCTTCCCCCCCCCCCCGTGTCATTTTATTACAGGGTAATTAAAGAACACTTTAAAATTTTGATTAATAGGCTCTTTAGCTTCAGAGAAACCAAATCTTTGATGTCAGTCACTTAAACATTCAGTTGCTTTGCCATTGAGGAATACCAATAAAGAAAGAGTTGGTGTATTTTTCCCCCCTTTTGCTTATTAACAGAAAAAAGTTTTTGAACTTGAGATTTTAAAAAGATATAAGCCATATATGGGACCTCAATCCAAGCCCCTTTGAACTTCAGGGGAGGGAGAATTCCCAGAGCCCAACTGGCTGCTTAGGGTTTTGGTTCTAGGATAGATCCAAACCCAATAGCAGATGTAAATGTACAGCAAACAAACTTCAGGACCAGACTCCAAAGAGAAACTGCTGAGCTCCAGTTCATTTGCAAATTTGACACCATCAGCTCAGGATTAAACAAAGACTGTGAATGGCTATCCAACTACAGAAGCAGTTTCTCCTCCCTTGGTGTTCACACCTCAACTGCTAGCAGAGCACCTCACCCTCTCTGATTGAACTAACCTCGTTATCTCCATACTGATTTATACCTGCCTCTGGAAATTTCCATTACTTGCATCTGAAGAAGTGAGGTTCTTACCCACGAAAGCTTATGCTCCCAATACTTCTGTTAGTCTTAAAGGTGCCACAGGACCCTCTGTTGCTTT
The DNA here is from genome assembly GCF_013100865.1 of Trachemys scripta elegans. NCBI lineage: Eukaryota > Metazoa > Chordata > Testudines > Emydidae > Trachemys > Trachemys scripta. The sequence goes on from NC_048299.1 coordinate 149,514,738, forward strand.
AAACCCAAAGGGGTTTATTATCCTACCAATAGTTGGATGATCTTCAGTTAAACTTCTACTCAGCTTGTTTGATGGGAAATGTAGAGCTCTGAGCAGTGGGTTGGACTAGATGACCTCTTGAGGTTCCTTCCAACCCTGATATTCTATGATTCTATGTAGATACCAACTTCTGTTCACAGAGCACTGTAAGTTTGTAAGGGGTACTTCAATATATTCAGATGAAATGGCACCAATGAGAACAAAAGACAGAAGATGGTAAAAAAAACACTTGGGTGGAGTGTAGGGGGGGAAATCATGATTTTTCTCCCCCCGCCCCCAACAAAAAAAGAAATAGGGAGGAAAATATAGAAATGTTAACATTTGTAAAATTTCAACCAACTCTATAGCTGGTCAAAAATCCATTAAAAAAAAATGACGACAATTCCCCATCCCCATTTATTTTATTTTCTTGAATTTTTAAAATTTGAATAAAAAAAACCACTTTATTGTTTTCAGATATTCCTGGAATAAAGAGGAATTGATCATGGGTTAGGGAGTTAGCCTGGGAAACTATACTATCATGATATGGGGCATGTAAGGGCCACAGATATGATGTAGATATCCTTGGAAAATTATTATTATTTTATGAATCTCTATTAACAGATTTCCCCCCCAAAATATATTTTTAAAAATTGCCAACAATTTACATTTTAAACATGTGGATATTCAAAATAAAACTAGACATTGTCGTTTATTCAAAATGTAATGGCTGATGAAGTTTGCCCAACTCATTTTTTTGGGCTTGCCAAATATGGGGCTTCTTAAAAGGAAACTGATTTTTGAATGGCTGTTCTCTGAAAATAAGGCCTCTTCTTTTTAAGAGGGGTCAGATTGGGCCTGCAAAAACTGAGCACCCCAAAATCACTAGCAATTTTTGCAAATTTAGGCTAGAGTTGCCAAATGGGAGAAAAGATTCCAAGTCACGGAAATGCAACCAAAACCGCCAGCAAGTAAGGAATAAACAGGGAACCCAGAAAATAGTTTCACTCAAAGGCTTATAGTCAAGTGGAAGAATCTGCCAATAGAATCTCAAAGCAAGGAGCTTGGCAGAGATACAACTGGATATTTTTTCTGGAGAGAAAAGGTATCTTACATTAACAAAACAGCCAGGTAGGACTGAGATTAATTTGAAAAGCCAGCCATGTTTGAGCCAGCCAATCTTTGCGTGTCTCAGTTTGTTGCATCCTCCTGATCTTTCAAAGTACTGGGCAAATAAAATAGTAATCTGTAAATAAGTGGGTCAAAAATTGATTTTGTACCTGAGATCATCCATTTTAGGACAAAATTCTCCCTCCAGAGCACAGCAAATGTAGGATATTCAGAGATTACAGCAGGGGTAGGCAACCTATGGCACGCGTGCCGATGACGGCACACAAGCTGATTTTCAGTGGCACTCACACGGCCCGGTCCTGGCCACCGGTCCGGAGGGTCCTGCATTTTAATTTAAGTTTAAATGAAGCTTCTTAAACATTTTTAAAACCTTATTTACTTTACATACAACAATAGTTTAGTTATAGATTATAGACTTATAGAAAGAGACCTTCTAAAAACATTAAAATGTATTACTGGCATGTGAAACCTTAAATTAGAATGAATAAATGAAGACTCAGCATACCACTTCTGAAAAGTTGCCGACCCCTGGATTACAGATTAAGGCCAAAAGAGACCATTCGATCATCAGGTCTGACCTAAGGAATTCCTGGAAGGATGGAGGCAGAGAGCAAGTAATGTGCAAAATAAACATTCTCAGAAAGCTGCCAGGGACAGCTCACAGTATATGGATAGTAATCTGGTTCAATAGACACTACCCCTTCAGCCACCACTTACTGCAGTCCTGCTTAAAGAGGAAAAATTTTCTCCAACAGTGGACTTTCCAGTGCTGCTTTGAACAGACCAGAATAACTCGCTTTAAGTGCTACACAAATTAGAAAGGGAAGTTGAAAACCTCACCAGTTAAGATGCTGCCTTCTTAATTTACATATCCTAGAAAGCAGCAGAACACGGAGACAATAACCATGGATTTCCCATTCGTATCATGCAACGACACCCACCAAAACCAAACAAACAAAAATAAAATCTTGCCATGCCTGCTAGCTAGTTGGCAGACCAAAAAAACCAAACCAAAACCACCTGTGCGCACAGAAGTACAGTGTGCCATTGCTTTTGTTCACACTGCAGTTACTTATGTACAACTAGTGTACAAGGCATTGTACAATTTATACCATATGCCAGCTGCTTGATTTATGCCATCTTGGCAATGGATGCATCTGAGATATTCAACAGTACAATTAAGAAGATTTCTGTGTGTGTGTGTGTGCGCGCGCATGCTCTCTATGTAGCATCTCACATTTCTGTGATTATTCTGGTTTATGGCAGTGGAGGCAAATGCCAAGGAGACAGCTCATAATCTAAACCCAAGCAGTTTTTCAGCCTGTCAGTTGCGTGTGTGCAACTCCCACTGACTTCAATGTTTTGTCTTCTACAGCAGAGACAGGTGAAAACCTCAGATATAAAAAGCCCAATTTGGGGAACAGAGACAGAGAGACTAAGTCACTTGCTCAAGGTCACACAGGAAGTATGTGGCAGAGGAGGAATTTGAACACAAGTTCCTCAAGTCCTGAGCTAGTGATCTAAGCACTTGTCATGAATAAGATTCCATTGCTAAGAGAAAAGCGGCCTTTGGGAAAAAATGTGGGTCTTGCAGTTTGATCTTAACACATTTATGCATTAGTATGTAAGGGGACATTCACAAGTAACCGATATTTTTAGCTTTGGTTCACTATTTGTTAGTGTTTTTCCTCATGCTTTCCCTCCCCTCCCCCTCAAATATTTGTAACGTGTTGCATCTATATGCAGATTAAAATTGTGGATGCTTTTGGATGAAAGGGAAGGGGGGTTGGAAAAGGAACCAAGTTTAATACTCTACAGCAGTAGCACAAATCTCCTGGGCATAGAACATCGTTCAGGTAGACACATCTGGTGAAATGCATCACATCAAATTAGTATCAAGGGTATTGAGACTCTAAGACGACCGGCAGACAATTCCCCTTCTAATGTACTGCTTTTTAAATTGCTGAAGAAACTTGAATCCCAAATCTCATGTGAAATGAGTGATACTAACATGCCTGCTCAACTACTGAAAGTGAAGATCAAAGACGCAGTGTCCAAATTGGCTTTGCAAACAAAGCAGCCCCAGAAAGCCCCAAGAGAACATGGTGCTAATTTTATCAGATCTCCTTGACTTTTTCATCCAAACAGTTTGCCATTAAGAAAAAATAATAATAAGGAGAAGGCGTTTTTTGGGATCTGTCAGAAGCCTGTTCGTAAGTCGAGCAAACTCTCTTCCTTTTAAGCATATGCTTCGTGAGTCATCTAATAGTCTTAATCTATTTTAAATGAAAAACGAGACAGACTTACACTCTACACCTACACCTCATTGCCTGCTACATACATACACAGAGCCATGAATATTTCAATACGAGTCGGGCTTTCAGATCAATACAGGCAACTCTCAAGCTCTATTGATTTTCAGAGGTTCAACTCGCAAGGGTGATAAAATATTTCTCAAGTTATGAAACCTGAGTTAAAGAGCTTTTGCTGATACTTCAGCATTTACTAGCCACACATCTCTCTCTCTCGCTCCCCTTAGATTTATGACTTAGCAATAAGTCTTGGTAAGGTGGGCAATATCATCCCATAGGGTCCACTTTGGGTCAGAAAAAGAGGCAGATATGATAGGTCAGCCTTTAAGGTTCTTAAACACCAGTTTTGTGAGGCAGTCTTCCCCATAAACCTGAAATTCCTTATTGCAAAAGTCATTCATTAGTCAGGGTATACAACTCCCTTTCAGCATATCCTTTAAGCCATCTAAAAGAAATGGACACCAAATAAAGGAATTCACCACTGAGGAGAGGAGGCTAATCCTCTCCATATGGAAAAGAAACGTACTTAATTATGTATTTATGCATGTTGGATTTCAGGCTTTTTATGTTGTTTCAGTTACCTCCACAATGATCCTAACCGATTTTAATATAACGAGCAAGCATTTGTATTATTCAGATACAGTTTTCCAACCCTTTCCCTGCAGATTGCTGCAATTATTGTTATTTATTAGTTGTATTACCATAGCACCAAGAAGCCTCAGTCCATGACCCCATTGTGTTAGGTGCTGTACAAACAGAACAAAAAAAAATACGGCCCTTACCCACAAAGAGTTTGCAATCTAAGTAATTGCCATAACCCTCTAGACTCTGTGGATTTTAGTTCCAGTACAGTAAATGTCTCCTATTAAAAAAACAGTTTCAGATAGGATTCCCCGCCGCCCTGCAAACTGCTTGGGGATAGTAGGTCTCTGACAGTTGTGTGGTCTCATGGACTGACAGTCAGGTGACCTGGCTCTGCCACTGAACTATTGTGGGACTTTGAGCAAGTCACTTAATCTTTCTGTGCCTCAGTTTCCCTTCCCACCTTGTCTGTCTGTCTTGTCTAGTTAGAGTGTAAGCTCTCTGGAGCAGGGACCATCTCTGATCATGTTTGTATAGTGCCTACCATGATGGGGCTATTGGAATACAAATTAAAAACAATAACCACGAAGGCTGTTAAACTTCCTTAGGCTCCTTTGAAAATCTCAGCCAACCCCACATTTTAAAATAATAAATACATTTCAAAAACTACATATTGAAATTTGAAAATACAAAGCATTAGCTTTAATCAGGAGAATTTTGGAAGGAAAAAATAATTTCAACTTTTTAAAAAGTATTACTGTGCTGAACAGTGGAGGCAAATTAACACGAAAATTATATTTAATTCCGTTTTCATATGGGTTTTGAACCTCATTAATAACTCTGCCCTTAACTAACATCTATCACTCAAGCATCTTGACACAGTTTATGAAAGGTGAGTGCTTATTATCCCTTGGAAACACATAGGGATATAAAGGGAGAGGGACGTTAAATGACTTGACCAAGGTAGTTGAGTGAGTCAGTAGCAGGCCTCCTGGCTCCCAGCCACTTATTGTGGCCTCTGAAACATGTTCCCTCCATTTTGGGCTAGCTCTTGTGTCCATGAGAATTAAGATTCATCTTCCATCAATTGAAATGAAAGACCCTGGGCCTAGAAGAACTTTGTTAGCCCCCCGATAAGTCCTACAGACTGTAATTACACTCAAATGAGATCCCCTTCCTGCAGTTTAACAATAAATACTGAATATTGGCTACATACAAATATACCAGACATTTTTTGGACTGGTATAAAACATATTCATTTAATTTAATGGAAAATAAATATGAAATTACAGCACTGGATGTTAAAGGATATTGAAGATACACTAATTGCTGGCTATTAGACCCAGGAGTAGTATTCCTTTAAACCCTAATCCCTTTTACAGCAGTTGAAGAACTGGCTCTTACTACACAGAGATGGTAAAATGCTGCTGTGATTTAGAGGACTGAATTCCACTCAAGATGCCTGGATTCTATTCCTAGCTCTGTCAGTGACTTCAATGGAGCCAGGCTGAGGATCGAACCTTAAGCACCCAATTCTGCCCTCCTCCATCTTCTGCTTTTTCGTCCCCTTTCATAATTTTGAATACTTCCATTCAACCCACAGGGGCCTGTTTCCTGAGGGGAATCGTCTCAATCTCTCAAGACTTTCCTCCATTACAAACAATCGGGAAATCAGAACTCTGCTGTATGAGTCCTGCTGAAAAGCAAATGCTTTGCTCCCTGTGAGGTGGTGCCCAGAGTTCTTGAGGCCTAGCTGAAGCAGTTTAACAATAAGAAGATTGCTCCTTTGATTTGTATTCTCTACCTCCTATTAATGCTTTGCACTGAGCTGGTTTGCATTCCTCCCCCCGACTTCAACGATACACTGGGATGATGGCTTGAAGGATTTTTCTACAATAACCCCTAAATCCCTTTCCTAATCAGTATGCTCCGGGGTTCTTCCATGCTCTCGGTTTTGGTGCATTGCCCCCAGACTTCTTATTTTACATTTGTCTGCATTAAAACTACATTTTCCATTTACTGGCCCCCAAACAGAACTAAATCCTTCTAAACACGGTGGCATTTCCTTCTCCTTACCCACCACACCTTCCACTTTTGTAGGATCCACAGACTTCAGCTTGTAACATTTAATGTGTACTGTCAGGCCCCAATTTTCAAGGACAGACATCTAAAGATAGGCTCCAAAGTTAATGTCTGGTGGTAACATTTTCAAGATCATCTAAAAGTGATTCAGGAGCCTAAACCCTATAGTTTTTTGGGTCTAAAATGTCACTTAGGGTACGTCTACACAGCTCACGACAGTGAGCCTCCCAGGTCGACAAACTTGGGCAAATGCTGCCGTGCTAAAAATAAACAGCACTTTTAAGTTGCGACTCAAGATGGGGCTCAGGCTCTGAGGCCCACCCTCCACCTTAGGCTTCAGAGGCCAAGCTCCAGAGCTAGCCACGTTGTGTACACAGCTATTTTTGGCACAGTAGCGCAAGACCAAGTCTGTCACCCCTGACGGGGAGGCTGGCTCCGGCAGGCTGCGCTGGTGTACCCTTCGACAATTTAAAACATTTTACTCCTGAATAAAGTGCTGAGCAGTGGGGGGCTCAGCGCTTTGGAAAGTCAGGTAACTTCTTTTGGAGCCTAAATGTCAATTTAGTAGCCTAACTTCAGGCTTCTACTCTTGAGACTATCTTCCAAATCCTTTTCTTGTATAGGAAACAAAAGTGGGTCCAAACCCAGAGCCTGAATAACTTTTTTTGCAGTTAGGGAAGTCAGTGTTTATAGCCAACTTCTTTTTCTTTGTTGGAAACATTCTTGTTTGCACTCCAGTAGCCTCAAGAGGTCTCAGCTTGGCTCAGGGCCCATTGTGCTCGGCGCTGTATAGGCACTTGGTGAGAGACTGTCCCTGCCTCAAATTGCTTACTAGACAAGAGACACAAAAGGTGGGAAGGGAAACTGAGGTACAGAGAGGTGGAGTGGAGAGGCAGAGCCCAAGGTCAACCAGCAGGTCAGTGGCAGAGCTAATCCCACTGCAAAGGACAATCTCTGGCCTGAAGAGTTCAGAGTCTAAATAGACAAGACAGAGGGTGTCAGATTTTTCCCCATTTTACAGATCTGGAATTAAGGCTATGCCTACACTGCATTAAAGGACCAGCGACTGGCCTGGGCTAGCCAGCTCACAGGTCTCAGGGGCTGTAATTGGAGCATAGACATTTGGTCATGGGTTGGAGCCCGGCTCTGAGACCCTCCCCCCTCATGGGGGTCTCATAACCCTGGCTCCAGCCCAATTCCAAAACAGCTACACTGCAATTTTATAGCCCCACGGCCCAAGCGCCTGATTCAGCTGACCCAGGCCAGCAGTGGCCATGCTTTTATCACAGTACCTGGGCAGAGCCCCATTGAAATCCATTGAGCTCCAAGCAGGTGCACCCTGACAGACCCATTCGCAGGATCTAGCTCCAACCGGCTTCTCCGCAGTCACATGGGGTGTCCGTGGCAGAGCTGGGAAGTGAACCCAGATCTCCTGAGTCCCAGTCCCGTGCCTTGAACCATGATGGTCATTCTTCCTTTTTCCCTATTAACACACGCACACGAGTACAGGCACAGGCACGTTTTTAAGGAATATGAGCCAGATTTAGTCAATCACGTGGCACCCATCCAAACCGAGTCTACATTCCATCCCCATGAGCGGCCAAGAAGCCTGATTTTCCACCTCATCCAAAACATATTTAAAATTGATTCAGTGGCACAGCACAATGAAACTAACAGGAGCTGTGTGGTTGCCTCCCAGTTCACCACTTTGAAAGTTTACCCCGAGTGCAAGGCTATCCAATCCAGATGCATTGCCTCCCACAGCAGCAATACCTTTGAAGAACTCCAAGTTAGTTAAAACTTCCCTCAAAAACCCAAGTTGGCCATCTCTAATCAAATTACATTTTCCAAGCTGTTCACTCCCCAGATCCCATCAAATGGTTGCTAATATTTTTCCCACAACTGGTGTTAAACTATAATGGCTTGCTGTATCTTTTGCCCTTTTTGAATAAGGGGTGTTAGATTTGCCACTTTATAGTCCTCCAGAATGTGACCTGTCATTATAAAACTTCTTAAAAAGAAAATCAGTTAACACTTGACAATTTTCTCTCCTTTATTCCCTTTAACAGCCATGGACGTACCCTCTCTGGATCAGATACTTGATTGGCCTTGGAGTGCTCCACTTTTGCTCAATGATTTCTATAGTCACTTGCACGCAAACACCTTTAGCATGCATGGTAAGAGGCCCGATCCTCAGTTGGTGTAAATTGGCTTTAATAGAACTATGTCAGTTTACACCAGCTGAGGATTTAACCAAGAATGTGTCTGTCTATAAACAGTTCTCCATCTATTACCCTCTTCAATAAATCCAAAACTTCCATGGGACTGCTTGTGTGTTTAATATGAGGGATGTGCTCCTTCCTGAATTGGGACCTCAGTTTCTATGTTCAGGGCCTGATAATGAGAGGAACTGAGCATCCCCAGCTGCAACCTGAAGTAGGCAGCACTCGTGGGTGCTTAATACCTCTGAAAATCAGGTCTTCGGTAAATAGAATAATCAGGATTCTCAAACAGGAGATGATATTTCAAGGTTCTCCTTCTGAGAGGCAGACAGGAACGGTGCCTGCCCATTAGAATGAAGGGACAAGAATAGCTGCTTACACCAGCAGAGAACTTAATCTTATATTTGTAGGCTCTATCCAGAATCTTCTCATCACCAGATTGCTTATCTTCAGGGAAACTTTCCAAGAGTGCCTTAGTGCTTGGGCCTTTGGATAAGTCCATACCCTGAGCTGGAGGTGCGATTCCTAGCTCGAGGAGACATACTCACACTCTCATCATGTTAACACACTAAAAAGAGTGTAGCCGTGGTAACACGGGCAGTGGGAGGGGCTAGCCAGCCCTAGTGCACTACTGTCAGAGACACTAGTCATGTATTTGGGGCAGCTAGCCCTCACACCCCTATGACGACGTTCTGGTTTGATTTCGCTAGCTCAATGAGTGCTAATGTGACTAGGTCTCCATGAGCTAGAAATCACCCCCAGCTCAAAGTGTAGACATACTATCAGACTTCAGTACCACTTTGAAAAATTTTACTGAGGATAGAAAATTATTATTTATGTCTTTTGTCTTATACTAGAGAACTCTTTGTAACCCTATTTATTGTCATCTGCCTTCTCAAACACCAAACTATATTTTTATTGTCCCTTTCCTAATTGGGGATTGTTGCTTTTTTACAAAGTCCAACACGGTATGTCTGAGAAGCCCTACCTTTTGCATACCACACACACCAGAGAGTACCAGCGCAGACTCACATCCTTTACTAGAAGGACTAGAACTGTACTAATGCTCTCATACAAAGATACCTAGTCTCAGAGAGAGAGAGAGAAAGAGAGAGATACATGCGTGTGCTATATTCAGAAGTGTTGTGAAAGCTCCTGTAGTAGGTTGACCCCATGACCTTCTTCAACAATCTTTAATACACAATGTTACATGATTCCTAACGGCACTTGTTTTGGAGCTGGATGGGGCAGAGGTCAAGGTCTGGAATGTCACCAGGGCCGCTGTTTACCGAGCAAAGACAATTAGATGATTGTCTAGACAACCGTGCTTTGTGCTATGTGATAAGCATGTAATCGACTCCGAGATGATACAAACAAGATACCCTAGTCACTAAGTTTTCCTTCTTTGGCTTCCCCCTTCCTTTCATTGGACTCCATTAGTCTCCCTCTACATGCCCAATAAGCAGTCCCCTTCCACAATTCCCTTTCTTTGCATTTGAACTTCTCGGAGCTGTGGAATGCTATGAATTGTGGTGGTAAGATCACGTCAGAAAGAGAGATTATTCAAAGGCATGAATGGGAGTTAAGACATCTAACACCTATAGACTTTCAACATGAGTTCAGAGCCTAACTATTCTTTGTGCCTTTGAAAAAACTCTCCCACATCATCAACAATTCTTATTTCTTGGTCACTATGGTAAATTGAGTCTGGCAGCACTTTAGGAGAGGAACAGTCTTTGTTCTGTGTTTGTACAATGTCAGGCACAATGGGGTTCTGGTCCAAGGCTGGGGCACATAGGTGCTACCACAATACAAATAAATAATAAAGATGGTTCCCCAATTAATATCACAAGAGTTCTTTTCTACTGGATTCTTGGTGCTAAAACTTCCATGTTCCTCAGAATCCATTTCTGTTGTTGGAACAGATAATCCCATGGCGCTTAAACTGTTGGAAACTACTGATTTTCCATTCATCGCGTGCCACGTTCCTGCTTGAGACCCAGAAATGGTGGGAGGCAGGTTTCTCAGAAGGAGTCACTGGAAAACGTATCACAGGCCTTGTCTACACTATGGAATTGTAGCACCAGTGGGCCCTCCGGTGTGAATACGTAGATCCTGATGCAGCAGATCACTTAAGTGATTGTGTCCTGAGCATGTGCTTAAGAGGTTTGCTGAAGAGGGACAGTTTCCTGAACTGCAATGCTGGTGTTTAAACAATGGGTGACTAACCCACTAATGCAACAGAATTTTGGTCTGGGGAAAACATATTGGGACTAGGTAGAAAAGGCAGACCTGAAGAAGCGCTGTGTATAAGCTCGAAAGCTTGTCCGTTCCACCAGCAGAAATTGATCCAGTGAAAGATATTAGCTCACCCACCTTGTCTACTTAGTCCCAATTACAGAGCTGGCAAATGAGCACAAACACAACCACCTCAAATCATACCTCTATGCTCACAGCAAGTTTGGACTGAAGAGAAACCAGGCTCATTAGAACACAAGCCTTTTCCAACTTTGAGGCCTGCAAACAAACCCACGAGGAAGGATTCCAGCACAGAAACATTTTAGAGAACCCCCTTCAAACCAGGGAGCTATTTTCCAGCCCCGTGCAATACAGCGCAAGCATGATCAATAAAACTCACAGTTCTGTGTCTCACTATCAAGTCTCACTGCCTTGATTTAAGGAGCTCCCGGTAACTTGGGACTTAACAGTAAGCTTTGCACAGATTGAACATTAAGTGAGGACAAATTCCCTCTTACATCAGCTGCAGGTTGACTGTACCCCAGTTAAGAGCATACCCAGGACATGTTTTATTTATATTCCTTAAATAAGCCTCGATGGAAAACTTGGACTTTTAGATTTTTGTTTTAAACCAACTTTTGTCCAAGGAGTTTGTCTGAAGATTTCATGTAAAGCACTGAACAAGTTCTGCTGAGCACAACCAGGTCTGTATTTACTATTTTCCAAGCTTTCAAGGCACCGCCTTTCACTCTGGTCGCACTGTGATAGGGCAAAGATATAAAACCTGGGGAAATTACTCAAGGCTGTTAGTATCCAAACTATTAAACGCAGAGCTCCTGTTTGTGAGCCTCAAAGGTTTCTTAAAGTGTAAAGAATCATCATCAGTCTAATCATGTTAGGAACTGTGGGCTGTTTAAAGTATGATTTTGTGCTGTTTCTTTTAGGGCCAGTCACCTAGCATAAAGTCCTGCCTTGTATGAATTTATATTTTTCTATTAAAACTGGGAAAGAAAGGCCCACGTCTGTTCAAATATTTTCTCTCATCAAGACCTGCGATACTCAACCCTGATACAGAGAAGGCCAGGGAAAACAATTAGATGCTTAGAAAGATTTCTGATAAGAAAAGAAATGTAAAAGATGAAGGGTTAAATTTTCAATGCACCCACGTGACTTAAGAACCTTTCCTATGTTCTGAACTGATGGTTCTCTAGTTCTCATGCAGCCCATGTTTAGGCAGATGTGAAGCACTCAGAGCCTGTGGCGATGGAGGTCCTATATTTCCCTAGACTTATGACTCTCTGCCTTGAATGCAGCATGGAGAGATGTGATGACCTTTTCTGGACTGAGGCAGAAGAAAGAGGAGACCACCAGAGGACCCGGAAAAGGTGCAAAAGACCATGCCTCCCTGGAAGACATTAACAGATAAGAAGGGGAACTGGTGCCAGCCATTGTAAACAGACCCAGCAAGGTGTGCTTTGTGCATCACCCAAGGAGACTATCTCAAGTGGTAGCAACCTGTCCTTGTTGGAACAGTAAATTCCACAAGTCAGTCTGGGTTTAGCACTGTGGGATTCTGGATGGTATGAGACCAAGACAGGGACCATCTTCTTTTTTTCTGCATTTGTACAGTGCCTAGCACAATGGGGTCCTGGCCCATGGCTGGGACTCTCAGGCATTACCTCAATACAAGAAAGAAAGAAAGAAAGACATTTGCACAGTCTGTAGGTACTTTGCAATAACCAGTTAAGAGAAGTGAAAACTGTATCTGACTCTAGCCTGTATTAAATTTGTTCATTAACTCCTATTTATTATAAACCTCTTACATGCGTCTGCAGTGTGGACCACCTCTCAGTCCCTTCATACAATCTGACCACCAAGAGTGTGTGAGTGCCCTCCTCCACCTTCCTTGCCATCCGGTGTCGCTTCCCTGCAGCACTCTTCCCCACTTTCCAAAACTCAGCTGGAAGCATCTTTCTTCCCTTCTTGCCTGTGCCTCTTAACAGCTGAGGGAGAGAAAAATTATTTAACTCATTAACTGAATTAATTTAACCCTAAAGCACATTGAATGAATAGATTTTATAAAAGATCTGATACAACAAAGTCTCAGGCTCTTATGCCACTAAAAGGAGCCTTAAGTGCAAATAAGAATCGGGCTCTTATTTTACAAATTCTACATCCCTATGTGACTCTCAGACTCCATTCAGTAACAAAATGACTTCAGTAACAAAATGACGCTAGCTGATAAAGGTGCCATGCCTCTGATGTAGACTAAATATTCAAGTATCCTGAACAGTGGAGAAATTATTCTTGGACTTCTATGAAACAAGACCATCCATCATTTTTCCCATACATGTTTCTTACTAAGATGCCTTTTTTTTTAAAATGGTGTTTTATTAGAAAATATTGGGAACTGAGTAGATTCCATCACGGTGGTTTTGCCTTTTGCTGTAAGAGGTGACTGAAGAAAAAAAAAAGAAAAAGAAATGGAGCACAGAAATAACACGGAAGTCGCCCTAAAGAATGTTTATTTTGCTAGGTGCACCGATGGCTTTGAAACCCAACAAGTTTCTCTTTCAGGTCAATTAAACTTTTGTTCAGTAAAATCGCACTGGAGACAAGAAGCTAAGAACATGAGGTATTGATTGCACCCTCCTCGCACCCAGGGAGGGGCAGTTCCAGCTGGCCACGGGTAAGTGGTTTCAGAGTCTATAATTTTCCACATACATAGTCAAGAGGGAGCAGGGAGACAGTTACCACAGAGATTCCAATAGTGTGCTCCGTGCAACCAGTACAATCTGCAGTTAACGGGAACTATGGCCTTGTAGGATGATCAGATGCTTTCCCACAGAATATCACGTCAAATTCAAGTTCTTGATCCTTATCGTCCATGCCCTTAATAATCTGGATCCGGGATACCTAAAAGATGGAACTTTAGGCAAAGAGGAGGGCCACAGTCAGCTATCTGCTCCTTTGGTGTAGTGGAACCGTCTACAGCCAGGATAAAGTGGGTTTGTGCAGGAGACTGAGCTTTTGAGGGCGCCAGTTCAAGACTGTGGAATTTTCTCCTGCAGGATGTAAGATCTACCACAAACCTCACCGCCTTCCATTCCAAGTTCAAGGTGCATTTCTTCAAACCACCTTCACTAATAAACAGCCACACACAAAAAAAATCACATGTTTAAGAAAAGAAAAGAGAGCCAATGTGGTCCACTAGATAGGGAAGTGGATTTGGAGATGCGAGTTCGATTCCCCCAGTCCGCCACTGACTTGCTTCGTGAGATTGGGCAAGTCACTTTCTGCCTCTCTTTCCCCTCCCAATCTTTGTCTGTTTGGACCGTCATCTCTGTGGGGCAGGAATTGTCTCTCACTGTACGCCTGTACAGTACCCACAGCAATGAGACCCACATCTTTGTTGGGGCCTTTCAGTTCTACTGTAATACATATTATTTTAAATGCATACATATTCTATCTTCTCCCCGATGAGGAGCTGGGAGTAGGAAGAAAAAAAATGAACCATACACAACTGATGCTAATAACCTCACTTAAAGAGCTTCCACCCTACAGAGACGGGTGCAGAAGAACTTATTCAGCTCTATTTGGAATAGGTGACCTAGCAGCTCTTTCCTCGTCTGTAATTTTTAGAGTTCCACTGATTTAAAAGACTCTGCTAGTCAACAAAAACGCTATTCACAAATCAGCGCCAAAGAGAAGCCCTGGTATCAGAAACACATCTGAGACTTGGAGCAAATGGACCCAAAACCCAGACCTGTTCTTGCTGGCTGTTTCCCCTCTGAGCAGTAAACAAACAGTAGGGCTGAGAAGCTAAACCAAGCTAATTTAGCCAGTTATTATTTGATTGAAAGGTGATACTGCACGTTTAAATGGTTTATCCCCTTCTTGTTAGTGGCATCATTCAATCAGGACGACTAAGCTTCCAAGTGAACGGATTGCAAGTGCCAAGGGAATTACTCACTCAAACCAGGAAATGTGAGGTTTGTTAGTTCAAACAGCATCTGTAGGAAGCTGGTAAACAACAGCTGAGATGATGAAAGATCAAATCAACTCCTTGCTTTGAAGTAAAAGATATTAAAACCACGAGTGTAACAATTCTTATTATAGCTCATCCTCCCCTACCTGCTGCTCCCCCAGAACATGGCATGGTTGCTCTAAGCTGCATAACAAGCTATATAATAAAAATCCATAAAAATATCAACAAGGCACTTGAAAGTGACATGGCAAAGCGACTGAGGCCTGTTTCTGGTGACGCTGCCAATAAAGGTAATTTGTTACTTTATGCCTGGAATGAAATCAAACATTCCTCTGGACTGAGTGTGACATTTTTATTCAGTTACATTAATTTGGAAACCAAGACATGTTGTCATCTGGACAGGCATATTACAAATACCTAGAGACAGAATTATTAGCATTATTTGTAGTAATGATGGCATGTCAGGTGATTTACAAAGAAATGTAAGGCTAACATTTTCCAAAGTGCCTAACTAACTTTGGAGACTAACTAAAAAATAAACGCAGCACTTACTTGACATTTGCCACCATTGCATTGTTCACTCCACTTGTGCGTTATACCCTTTTCTCCCCAACCCATGTCTTTCTTGTCTATTTGGAGAATATTGACTCATTGTACTCCCCATCAGTCTGTATCTATCTGTTGTCTTGTCTTATACTTAGATTGTAAACGCTTTGGGAGCAGGGACCATCTTTTTATTCTGTGTTTGTACAGCGCCTAGCACAATATGATCCTGATCTATGTCTGCAACTCCTAGGTGCTAACGCAACACAAATATCAAATAAATAATAATAAGAAGAAGCCCCATTTGCAAAGGTGATTTAGAACAACCTTTCCTCCATGTATTGCATTTCATCTTTCTAAAAACAATGCCACACTTTCCCTCCACCCAGAATTGAAAGGTTGGAAATACATATAAAGCACAAATTATGTTAAACACTGGCCTACATTTTGGAGACTGTTTTAGGGATGAATGGAGACTTAATACTCAGAGCTGTTCTCAGAAGATGCAGGACCTTGTCCTACTTATCTGTGTTGTTTCCAGTTCTTCAGCTCAGACTCCCTTAATATTTTGCGAGTGCAGGTTCACAAGGCTTTTCCAATGACAGAGAAAGCAAAACAAAACCAAAAGGTACTAGGGCCAACGATAACCATTTAAAGCTATGGGAGATATCCTATGTGAGGTGCCTGATATCAAGCCAAATGTTCAGATGCCATGGGGATGGATATAGTATAAGAACCTGAAGAGAGCAGAACGGAATAGAATTTTAAGGCCAGCAGGCATTTAGGCACTTGAATGAAGTGGGCGATATTTTCAAGAGGCCTCCGAACCCAGCAGTTCCCACTATGGAGCCTTTGTCTCATTAAGTTCATTCAGAAATCCTGCCCCTTCATTTAGGGACCTAACTGGGATCGGAGCTTTTGAAAAAGCTGGCCCCCATTTATGGGTACTGAGCACTTTTGAAAATCTGGCCTTAAAATCCATTTTCCTCCGTTAGAAAACAGCCGGTTCCATTCTAGCCACAGCACACCTGCATAAATCACCTTCATCTCCCACCATTCAACCAAGTCCCCTGCCTTGCTCCCTTTCTCTTACCATATTAGATTCACACTACGCCAATGTCTCAGTCAAGGCCCTGCATGATCTTATTCTCATCTACAGCTCTGTTTTCATCTCTTCCTACCACTCCCTATAATCATCCCAGTCCTCTCACCTTACTTACCTTTGTACCTTTTCTCAGCGTCCCCCTGCTTCAGGACCGGCACAACCCATTAGGCGACCTAGGCGGTCGCCCAGGGTGCTGCGATTTGGGGGGCGGTGACAGCGGCGGTATTTCGGCAGCGGGACCTTCCGCTGCCTCTATGGGGGGATGGCATTTCGGGGTGGGACCTTCCACCGCCTAGGGCGGCGGAAAAGCTGGCGGCGCTCCTGCCCTGCTTGGATCCATCTCCCACTTCCTGTCCAACAAGACCGCTCTTTTCTCCACCACTTACTTGTCCTAAACCCCTTCTTAAAACCCACTTTTCAGGATTTCTTCCTTCCTTTTCTCTCCTCACCAATAAACTAGCCTTTTTCCTTCGTCCTTTAACTGCCGCCCCGTGTCTTCCCTTTTAATAAAAGGAGGCAGCATTGTCCGGTGCACAGGGCAACTAGAGAGAGCCCTGAGACTTGGGTTCTGCTCTGCCACTGACCTGCTGTATGATCTTAAATAATTGACTTCATCTCTCTGAGCCTTTCATCTGTAAAATGGGGATAATGATACATACCCTCCTTTTAAAGTGCTCTGAGATCTGTGGATGAAAAGTGCAATCTAAAAACTACGCATTATTAAACTGTAAGCTCTCCAGAGGAAGGGATGAGTCTTATTTATGTTTGCAAAGTGCTGAGTAAAATTTGTTTTTCTGTGTAAATAATTTTTCACCATAAGTTACTATTATTAACAATCCCCTCCTTCCTTTGTTTCTACAGCCTTGAGCTTTTTCAGTTGCTTAGGCTCACCATTAGATAATTGCTAGGTCAGTAGGAATACTACAAACAGTTGTAATTGTCCCTGCCAACATAGCCTCTCTGTTTGGAACTACCATATATCTCCAGGCCAAAGAAAGCTACTATCAGCTAAAAAACCCCTAAACCTCTAGATTATGCTCTTTTGTAGTAATGGAACTACGCACAATACAGAATATCTAAACACATATTGAAACTAAGCCAGCATCACCAGCATACAGAAGGTAAGGAAAATGAAATAGTAGTACAGTATTTCAACACATTTGCCTCACCATAGTATTTTAATGTCTTTTATTGATACATCATAGGGCTAGAGGGTCTTACTGAAGTGCTTTAGGGTAAAGTACATCTAGCTTCTGGGATAAGTAGAGAGATGTCTTAGGCTTTGATCCTGCAAGGAGCGTCATGCAGGCAGACTCCTGTGCACAATGGAAGACTCAGCACTTTACAAGCATAAATAAGGCACATCCTCTGCCCTGAAGATCACAAAGCCAAGGATGAAGCATGTGAGAGCTGGGGATAAGGCATACTCGGTTGAAAGATTAAAAGCAGCTCCCTCCTGGCTCCTTGCCTGGGCTCCTGCCCTCCAGGGAGAGCAGCAGAACGTGACAAAGTGTCCCTCCCCTCACAGGTAATGGGGCAGGGAAAGCGCAGTGGTCCTGGGCTGGGGGGAGGAGGGGAAGAAACAGACACGTGACCTGCCCTTTAGATCATGCTCCCCCATTATGGGGAGACACCAGTTGTATATGGGGTGTCCTTAGGGGGAGGGGGAGGAGCAAGGGTAGGAAAAGGTGGGGCAGGGGCATAGGACAGAGCGGGGGGGGGGAAAATCGAACACTCCCCGGGAAATCTGGAAGTCGGTGCCTATGTTCCTAGACACGCACGGGGTGGTACCAGCGGTGATGAAGGCCATCAGGTGGGCATGTGGAAGCTACGGCCGTGCCAGAAGAGTGCACCCAGAAGCTCACTGGACCCCAGTGGGGCCCATTGATTGTTCTGCCCTGGGGCCCGGAATTGCTGTCAGTGGGCCTGGTGCTCGATATGGCAAGAAACGGTCCCTACTCCAAAGAGCTTACAGTGTAACCACACCAAACAAAGGGTGAGAGAAAAGTAGTATGATCACCCGCATTTTACTGATGGGGCACTGAGGCACGGATTAAATGACTTGCCCAAACTCACACAGGGACTCTGTGGCAGAGCCAGAAATGGAACACAAATCTCCCAGTCCAGTGTATTAAGCAGCTGGCCAGCCCTTCTTTCCACCATCACTGGATTGCCCCACCTTAACGAACACGGATTCAATCAACTCTGAAATTAAGGATGCAGGGACAAATCTGTTTAAATTCTGTCCTGATGAGAAGGGCTTAGCATCTTTGTAAAATGAGCATTGAGATGAAAGGCAAATGAATTACACTTCATAAAAGAACAAGTATGCTCAAAATGGTGATTTATTTGATGTTTCAAAAGACAAAACTGGGAGCTTAAATTCATAACTTTGCTAGACACTAAAAATCATGGTTTTAATAAGGACACTGGATTTATAGCTTATTTCAACAATCTGTAACGCACTAACCTGCTGTTTTGTCCTATGACTACATGAGTATTAACTGGCCACTTCACCTTGAATGGTCCCTTGGAATATGTGTTAACTACTTATGCTAAACTATCTGTTCAACCTTGTATTTAGCTGTGACACTCACTCTTAGGGCTTGTCTACACTACCATACGGGGTCAATCTAAGATACGCAACTTCAGCTCGTGAATAGACGTACTTAGATCTACTTACCGCAGTGTCTTCACTGCGGTAAGTTGACAGCTGATGCTCTCCCGTTGACTCCATTTGCGCTCCTCATTCTGGTAGAATACTGGAGTTGACGGGAGATGCGATAGATCAACCCCCGCTGGATCGACTGCTGCCCGCCGATAGTGTAGACAAGCCCCGAGTACCTTTCTCAGACCTGAGGAAGAGCTCTGTGTAGCAGGAAAGCCTGCCTCTCTCTCCGACAGAAGTTGGTCCAATAAATTACCTTGCCCACCTCGTCTCTCACTGTATTAAACAGCTCCCCAAGTGGTAATTGAAAAAAAAGAAAATCATTTGATTTTAAAATTTCATTTCTTAAAGCCTGAATGTGACAGCGTGGGACGGTGGCAATATGGAGACACACACATACACTGGAACAATCTGCTGATCGCCAGGAAGGCGAATGAATGTAGTGTAGGGTTTTTGAAACCTGCTACTCCTTCACCCACCCCCTCCTGCCATGAAGGTATTTGCCTGAATTAAGGGGCTACAAGTAATGCAATAAAAAAAAATCCAGTTTTCATTTGACTCTTGTTGCACTGTATACCAGAGCTGCATGCTTTACAAGTCTACTTGAGAGAAATAAAAAGTAAGACTTCCTGTATGTCTGCTCCATTTCTCAGGTTATGAGGCAGAGAAAAATCAGTAATTGCTTTACACAGAAATGTGAAAACAATTTTAGAACTCCCTGGCCCTTTATCAACATGCATGCATATGTCTTTTATCGGCTCTGAACTGCATATTATCATAACACATAAGGGTAACGATAAAGGAAGGGTTATACTCCATGGTTCTGCCTTTACCTGCTTATATCCAGCCATTCACAAAATTACTTTCTTTCCCCAGGGTGTGCGAGGGGGAGTGGAGGGTTCTACAGCTTGTTTTATTTTGCAACAGGAAGCAAAGTAAAATATATGTGACTATTACCCCCCACCCCCACCCCAAAAAAAAAACTTTAAAAGCCACTCCAGTATTGAAGGAGGAGGGGGAATTTGACAGGTAAATTATAGCAGCCACAAATGCAGACATGATATCATTTTATATGGACTGATGACTGAGCTGTACTGGGTGCTAATATTAATATAGTAACAGAGAGAGAGAGTGTGTGTGTGTGTGGGGGGGGGAAATGAATACTTGTGTACATTGTGTATACTTCATTGAAAAAGAGGGATGGGCAGAAAGTGAAATATACACAGTGCAGTCTAAGTTCACTGGGGAAAAAAAAAAGACAGATTAATTGTATTTCACTAAATTCAGCAAAAGAAAAGCTAAGGTTCCATGTGGGCTGATCTACACATATCTTGCACCAAAATAAGCGAATTCACACATTTTTTTATTTCGGTGCCAGTCTATGCACATACGCCAGTCCTATATTCAACTATATCCATCAACAACAGAACATGTGCTCCAGCAAGGGGAGGGGGAAAAAAATCAATAGTATGCAATTAAAAACATTTCTTCTAAGAAGTAATAACATGTCTTTTCCTTTTGCAAACCAGACAGCTGAATGCTTGTACAGTATGTATAAAAAATTAGCCCAATTGGACATTCTCCTCCAGCATTCATAAGGAAACACTGGAGCTCTCTGTAATGCTTGAGGGGGGGGGGGGAAGCACTTACATAATATAATGAATTGCCAGAAGCAAATTTTAATTTTTCTCCCCCTTTACCATGTCTGTTTGCCCTGCTTGTTGCATATGGCCAGCTCATTTTTTGCACCCTGATTATGTCTGCATGGCAGTAGTTAAAGATCTCTCAAAGGGGACCACGACAAAACAGCTCTGCTAGTTAAAAGTAATGAGTTGCAAGCATGAAAATTGCTTATGGACTGCTTTAAACCTTGATCCTGCCAGGAGTTCCTTGCAGCCCCACTGATTTCAATGGGTCTATGTGGGCACAGGTTTGCCCCACTTGGAGCTACTTACAGAATTTGGTTCTTTCATAGATTTCATAATCAAGGTAATCAAAAGCTACTATTTCAACTTGACATGCAGTGTTGACTTAAAAACTGAGCTCACTGTGATCAAAACAGGAGTACGTCAGGGGTGTGTCATGTCTGCAATCCTCTTCAACATTGCCATCGACTGTAATGCAGCGTACAACAGAAGACATGCCAAGAGGCATTAAATGGACACTCTTCTCATCCCTTGAAGACCGGAATTTTGCAGATAACGTCACATTCCTATCACATACCCAACACCATATTCAAGAAAAAACAACTCGACTCAACACATTCAGCCAGCAAATTGGACTGAAAATCAACCACAATAAGACATATATCATGACCTTTCATATTGCCGCACCATCACCAGTACAGATAAAGGATTATGTTCTCACCAATGTAGAAACATTCACATACTTGGGCAGCACCATCAGCCAGGATGGTGGAACAAGCCATGACATCCGGAACAAAATCAATAAAGCCAGGAACACCTTCAGGAGCTTAAATACAATCTGGAAATCATCAAAATACAACACCCAAACCAAACTCAAGATTTATCAGAGCTGCGTACTTTCAACACTACTTTACAGTGCAGAATGCTGGGGAATGAAAAGTATGACATGTCCAAACTGTCTTCATTCCATACAGCCTGCCTCAGAAAAATCCTCCATATCTTTTGTCCCAGAACAATCTCAAAATCAAGCTCTACTGACACAGTGCAGCCAAGAGGATCTGAGCACCATCATTGCCAGGAGGCGTTGGAGATGGATCGGTCATGTGCTTCGGATGGAAACAGATTCTACCACCAGAGTAGCAATAAGATGGACACCTGAAGGCAAGTGAAAACAAGGCCGCCCGAAAATAACACGTCAAAGAGCTGTGGAAGCTGAGCTGAAAAACCTGGGACACAGCTGGGGAACCATTGAAAGACTTGCCAGAAACAGACAGGAGTGGAGGAGCTTCGTCACTGCCCTAGACGCCAGAGGCGTAATAGGAACATGATGATGGTGATAGATGAGAGGCCAGAAGGAAACATTACATCATCTGGTCTGCCCTTCTGCATAACGCAGGCCAGAAAATTTCATCCACTTTCCCATACATGGAGCCCAATAACTTGTTTTTGGCTAAAGCATATTTTCCAAAAAGCATCCAGTCTTGATGGAGCTAAGGCATTCAGCTGAGAGATGGAGAATCTACTACTTGCCTTGGTAGTTTATTCCAGTGGTTAAATAGCTTTGGTAAGGGTATGTATGAGGGGAGTTAAAATTTCAATTTTAAACTGCAATCAACTGAAGACTTGGCAAAAAAAACTATTTTTGGGGGGGTGGGGAGAGCAGGAGTATGTGTGACTGGATGGAATTTTGCTTTGGCTTCTTTTTGTGCTTCTAAAATGTCATATTTTCACACCGGCAAAATTTTCTAACCCTTTTTGCTTCTTTGCAAGTTAAAAAACGGAAGAACTGAAAGGTGAGATAGGTGGAAATTGTTATGAGTAAGACCTACAATTCTTGATTGTGTTATGACTAGTGTTAATAGGGATAAGCATCAGTATAATTTGAATTCTGTTTTCCAGTTCAAGTATATTAATAAAGACAAAATCAAGAGTTTAAAGCAACAATGAAAAATCTTATTTTTCAATGAGCAATGAATCATCATTTTATTTTGCTCAGTTTTTACAATGAAAACTTGAAACAGGCCAGACCACTGGTCTATTCAATCCAGTATCCCATCTCCGACAGTGGCCAGTATTAGCTGCTTCAGGGAGAAACAGCAATGGAACCATCAAGATGTGCCTATACCATAACTAAGTTACCATATGGTCTTGTTATAGCAACCCTTTCCCTTCCTTTGCCCCTTACCCCATTGTTTGTCTCCTTCCTGTTACGTCTAAAATCAGAAAGAGGCAGGGACCATGCAAATCAATGTTGCATCCTTTTCAACCGGATTTGGATCAGGCCCCAAATCATTACATTTGTTCTGTACAGCGATAAGCTGTCAAAATTTTTAAAGGGCTTTTCACAGCAAAATGCTGATTTTTTTCCAATGGAAAAATCAAACATATATTTTGAGTTTCCGTTTTCTAAAGTTGAAAAGATTCACAGAAAACTTAAACAAAAAGATTGGTCCGTCCCCCCCCCCCCCCAAAGTGTCCAGCAAAAAACAATTGGAATTTTCTGACCAGCCTCAACCAGCACATTTTGAGCATCATAATGTACAATAAACCCTGATATGAGACATTATGGAATAACCTGCCCACATGCAAAGTTCCTGCATAGCCCCTGTTAGTTTATGTTAGGTTTATACTGAGAAGCATGCAATTTTATAACCTTTCCAAATGTTAGGTGTTTCTTTTCATATTTTTGCCTATTGCAACTCTGGATGTTGTCATTATCCACATAAATGCCCAGTCTTTTTTTTTTAAATCCTGCAAAGCTCTTGGTCTCAATAATACCCATTGACAATCAGTTCCACAGACTAATTGCTTTGCTTGAAAATTAGCACATTTCAACACATGCAAAAAAAATCTCAACTACAGGATCAACTTCAAATTCACACAAAGATGCAAAAGTGCCCTAATTTCAAATATTTTACCACAACCTATTACACATGTTGCTCACCAAAAAAGGTAGAAAATAGCTGAATTTTTTCAGTTTACTAATGCAGAGTCTGCAGGGGTAGCAGGAATTCCTTCCATCAAGGTGACAGATTTTGTTGCACAGGCATTTTCCACAGGTCACAAAGCATGTTGATGGCTCAGGGGATGATATAGTGAGAGATAGGGTAACATTTTCAAAAGGGCCTAAAAGACTTAGGCTCCTAAGTCCTATTTTCACAATAAGAAGTCCTACTGACTTTCAAGCAAAACTCCGAATCCTACACGTTTTCAAACATCTTCTGATTCTGAAAAAAAAAAAAGTAAGAAAGATGAAATTTCATGGCAGCTCTGGAAAAAATGAAGGAGGAAAAAAAATGTGGACAGTCTTTCTCCTACCCATCGGGAAGGGATAGCTCAGTGGTTTGAGCATTGGCCTGCTAAACTTAGGGCTGTGAGTTCAATCCTTGAGGGGGCCACTTAGGGAACTGGAGTAAAAATCTGTCTGGGGATTGGTCCTGCTTTGAGCAGGGGGTTGGACTAGATGACCTCCTGAGGTCTCTTCCAACCCTGAGATTCTATGATTCTATGGCAGTAAGATGACAAAGGCAGATACTCTAGTCTGCCCACTGGGCGTGCAGTGCCACCAGTTATACACTTATTTGGTACCACCTAAAGATTATGGTGCTGCCTGAAAGGCTGCTGAGGCAGCTGAATGCTGACTGGCAGGAAGTGCAGCTCAATTCCCCAGATGTAATTTCTGGAAGCAACACATCTAGGCAATTAAATCACCTTGCATATGCAGAGTTTTGTGATTTGGGGATTATTTATTATCTGTATTATGATAGGACATAGAGGTCCCAACCAAGATCATGGCTCCATTGTGCTAGGAGCTGTATGCACATAGTAAGACACCCCCTGCCTTGAAGAGCTCAATCTAAAAAAACAAGAGGAAAGGGCCGACGAAAGGAGATATTTTAGCGTTATTACACATAGACACAGACTGGTTTAGCCCCCAGTCCAGTGCCCATTGAAGTCAATAGAACGACTCCCACTGATAGCAACAAGAATGGGATCAGGTCTTAAGTGACTTGCCCATGGTGACACAGGTGGCCAAGCCAAGAATGGAACCCAGATAACCTATCCAGTGCCTTAACCACTAGACCATCCTTCCTTTTAATTCCCCTTATTCTTTTTAAAAAGCATTTCTCCCCACCCCCATCCCCTGCTCTGCTCTTTGGTGGAAAGAGGAAGATGGCACTTTAACTTTCATAGCTGCGCTCTGTCGGTTCTTCCTGCCACTTGGGATGTGCTGTCGCTTCCATGGAAACAGAATCGTGAATCTTTTCCCTGGAAACATCTCCGGCCTCCTTTATTTTGTTTTGTTTTGTTTGTTGTTGTTTTCAGGTGCATTGGGAGAGGGTGCAAGAGTCGTGCTGTTATTTAATGTAAAAAGCCTTTAGAATCTAAATTAGATTCTACATCATATAAATGTACAACGTCCTCTCCTCTTTCAAAGCCTTTCCTCTGTTCTGCATGGAGCTCCTTTGACAGTGTTTGTCTCATCGTTCTGAGGGCAGGTGGGTATTAAAATATTCACCACTGTATCTGTATGTACAAGTAAAATAAACTGGTTTGACAATAGGGAGATTCACGCATGTGTACTGTGTCCGTCACAGTTGAAAAGAGACAGGACTCTGATGTAACTAATAGAGAGGGGTATTCTCTGCCGAGGCTGCTGGACCCAGACGTGGCTATGTGGTTCACCCTCGGTCTCAGACTGATTAACATGACCTGTGCTTCCTGTGGTCACCACGTGATGGCTGCCTTCTTGGTTGACACCAGGGGTTGAACTGGAGCTGAACACGAGTCTCTACAGCTTGGGCTACAGATCCAGGCTCTCTTGCTGCGGGGTTGGAAACACATACTGGATAAGGTCCAGAGGGGGCAGGTGGGTTACAACCACACAGGGTCTTCTTAGGTCCTGGACTGGATTAGGTAGTTGTAGAATGGATTGCTGAGTAGAGCAGGACACATCACTTCAACTCTATATAAATATTTCTTACTATTAATATAACCATGCAAAGTTAGTGGTTCTGGGTTGTGACTTAGAGAGTCAAACAATGTTCGATTATTCTCGGTACTGTCACATGTGAAGGGGAAGACTAGAACCTCTTATTTACTACTAAACCACAGGGAAACAAACAGTTTGGAGTGCACAGAATGGCTCAAAGACTTTGGGAATGGGATATGGAGCCTTTTATCTACCTCTAGGTCACTAATTTGAGTTCAGACCACATGGGTGATAGGCAAAAGCTCTTACCGTATGATGACTGTTCAAGGACCTATGTGAACTCAACTGATGGGTTTAAGTCCAGACCCTACAGCACACACAAAAGCTACAAAGCACACTTGGTACCCTTGATGGCAATTCCTTCAGAGTCCTTCCTCCCAAGGACTGAATGAATCCCAGAGACAAAACCTTCCCATCCCAGGAAGTGGTGCAGTGCGGGGGACTACACTGTTGCTAGCTGTACTTTTTGCTGTCAATCAAACCAAGAGTTTCAGTCTCCAGGGCTGTCAAGCAGGCACCGCTCCTGGGCAGTATAATGTTGCTTACTGTGATCCTCCTGGAGAGGAAGGATGAGGCTAAGATAGCAGATTAGGTCTCAGGAGACCTGGGTTCAGTTGCTTTGCCGCAGCCTCCCTATACAACCTTGGATCAGTCACTTCATCTCTCCATACCTCAGTTCCCCCTCTGTAACCTGGGGATAATAACCTTCCCTTTCTCCCACTGGTTGTCTTCCTTGTCTATTTAAATTGTGTGCTCAGTGAGAGTGAAATTTTCAAAGAGCAACTTAGATGCCTCAGTGTCACTGCAAGTCAATGGGACTTGGGCTCCTAAGTTACTTTTCATAATGGGTGCTAGGCCCTTAAGTCACCCAGGATATGTCTACACTGCATGTTAAACCTGGGCTCTTCTTTCATCTACACACAAAATAGTCTGACTCGAGTCAGCAAGCACTCAGGACCTAGGTCTTGGGCCTTGCTAAGGGTCAGAGCTCGAGTCCCACTGGGATTCTGGTCCAAGGCCTGTCATTTTGCAGTGTCATGTCGCAGACTGGAGTCAGAAGGTCTGCATAGTGCAGTATGTAGGTGTCAGCACAGCTGCGAGACCCAGGTCCAACAATTGTAAAGCAGTGTGGAAGCCCAAGGACGGGCTTGGAAACCCCCAGACCACAAGCTTGGTTCCCACAAACCTGGGCTTAGTGTGCTGTGTAAACGTACCCAAGGTACGAGACTCCCAGCCAGGTAGGCAGGTAGCCGGGCTCAAGCCATGGGGACATTGCGTGCTCTGGCAGAGACTCATGCTAGCCACCCAAGCTCA
Source organism: Trachemys scripta elegans (assembly GCF_013100865.1). NCBI lineage: Eukaryota > Metazoa > Chordata > Testudines > Emydidae > Trachemys > Trachemys scripta. Next base: position 149,541,580 of record NC_048299.1, read on the forward strand.
AGCCCACCCAGTCCCCTAGGCTTGGGATCGGATGGCTAGCCCAAGTCTCTGCCAGAGGCTGCAACATGAAGAGCTTGAGCCCCGGTGGGAGACTTGCTCCCAGCTGAAATGTAGACATAACCCTTAAGGGCACCAAATTCTTTTCCCCACTGTCTCGCTTACTGTATGTGCATACAATAGCTAGTATAGCAGAGCCCTGATCTGAGGTGGGGCTTCTAGATACAAACCAACAATAGTCGCTCAGGCAATGGACACTCCACGTTCTTCTTAAGAGCAACCTATGGAAATCTACCCCGATATGTCAGGGAGTTGTTAACCAACTGGATCCTGAGGCTGTATATTCCTGTGCGCCGCTGAGGGAGAAAAACTTCCCCCCTCATGTCCTTGCACCCAACTTGCAACAAACAACAAACAATTCTGGCTGTAAAAGAAAATTCTCCCACTGTTATATCTGCAGTGCTAGTGCAATCCACAGAAGCCGTGTTGGTTTCATGTATCATAACAGCCTGAGGGAAACTTTACTCTTTTTTCTTTTCATTCCCATCTCTTTCTATATTTCTCCCCCTCCTGCAAACAATTAATTATAAAGCTGCACCTAAATTATAAATTACCAACTTTAAGGGAAGAAAAAATATATATTTCTTGATATTCCGAAGGGCTGATATGTCAGGATCGGAGAGAAGCAGCTGTTTTGGAAATGTTGCCTTTTTCTTTGTTCTGAATGCTATTTAAACATTGGCAGGGGGCCTCATTAAAGATGAATCGATGAATTAGTAAGTAGTGTTGTAGCCAGAAGAGACAGCATGTGCTCCTGTGGTGAAAACAGATTTACACAAAAGAAAGGAAGGGGAGAAAAAAAAGATACCCCCAATCCCGACGCGTAACAAAGTCAATGTTTTACATTATTCTATCACAGCTGTGTTGCTTTGCACCAATTCCGGACAGGATCCATCAGCATTTCTAATATAAATTCATATTTGGGGATGGAGGTCAGAGCTTGGACGCAAAAATTTGCTCTGGGCTAAAATGTAATAAACAAGTTTTCAACCCTGGAGCAATTTAGTTACCAAGATGTTATTAAGTGTGAAACAATAATAATTAGCAACATAACATGTGAATCACAAAATGCCAAGATATAACACATCTGAGTAAAGCAAAGGTAGCGATCAGATTGGCTGTCACAACAGATAGATGCATATATTAATGTTAGTTTGGCAAATTTACTATTGACCTGAAGAAGAGCTCTGTGTGAGCTCGAAAGTTTGTGTCTCTCACCAACAGAGCTTGGTCCAATAAAAGATATTCTCTTACCCACCTTCTCTCTCTAATACCTTGGGAACCACACAGCCAAATCACCTCTATATTCAGCAGAAGTGTAAGAAAAGAGGACAAGATTTAGCCAAGGATCTGCAGATGGGTTTCAAAAAGAGTCCAGGATGGTTAGGGAACTTGAAATAAACAAACAGCAAGGAGACGGGTCAAAACCAGAACATTTATCTGACTCCCAAATGTGAAGGACTCACTGAAGACAAGGAGTGGTGAGGGATGGTGCAGTATCTAGGCCTCATTTTGGAGAGTCAGATATAAATAATAATGGAACTTGAACCAAACTGCCTCCTTGATCTGATTTTGTAAAACCCAAAGCTAGCATCCTAGGCCCCTCTTTCAACAACAACAATCAGTATTATCTCCTAGATGTACATCCCACTAAGCAGGCTCTGCATGCCTTTGCCACATAACCATGGCAAATCAAACATAAAGCAACAGAAAGTTTCTGGGGACTAAAAAATTGAATTTCCTCTTTAAAAAAACACTAATGTTGCAGAGAACAAGGCACTTGCATTGATCTAAAAAGTATATGCAAGACCCTTGGTCTTTGCAAGGATTCATTTCCCTGACGAGGATGTTTTGCCTTCTGTCTCATAAGTATAGGCATGAAGATTTGTCTGGTGTCCTTCCAGGACCTTAAATGAAAAATGAGATGATCCATCATTATTATTATTTGTATTACAGCATCATCTAGAAATCACAAAACAAGCTCAGGTGCGCGAGGCATTGCAGAATCATATTAATAAAGAGTTCCGGCCCCAAAGAGCTTACATTTTAAAAAGACAAGAATGACACAGGATGGGAGAAAGGAGATGAGTTATTATTCAGTTCTGCAAGGAGGGGATTGAGGCACAGAGAGGTTAAATGACCTACTCAAGGTCATTCAAGTAATCTGTGGCAGAGCTGAGAACTGAACCTCTTGAGTACAATGTCTTCAACAGAAGGTTATCCTTCCTTTGAGCTATGAACCATACTGCAAACCCTGTCACAAAGGATTGTAGGGATTGATCAGGAGAACAGGAGTTCAAGTGATTTCAAAGGACTTTGGGATCAAGCCTTTAAACGCCTTTGATCACCATTAAATTCAGTTTTACTTTGGAGGCTCAGATTCATTTTTCATCGATCACCATTAACAAATCTTAAGAAGAGAGTCTTATTTTTTAAGATATTAGGGGCCTAATGGCAGGGTAAAGGGATGAAATTCTACCCACACAAAGGTTCCTTTCTATTGCCAGAGCAGTTCAAAGAGGTCTCGGTGTACTCGGTGTAACTGAAAATCAGGCACTTACGGTCCTGATAGCCAGAAGATCTGGCTTCCGACCTTGGAGGATTTGCTCAGATACTCAGTAGCTCCAGATACTGGTAGTTTAATTTCTGTAAACGTTGACAGTAAAATAAAATGTAAAAATCCTTTACCAATGCAGATGTAATTTGAGGCACTTTCTATCCAGCATCTTCCCCATCCTCTCCCCGCCTCAACCCTTGGAAAAAAACAACCACCACCCTGAAGCCTGCAGAAATTACTTGGAGCCTTACATTGAGGAGCCGAGGCACAGAGAAGTTTGGTGACCTACACACCGTCACACAGGAAGTCTGTGGCAGAGCCGGGAACTGAACTCAGACCTCCTGAGTCTCAGTGCCTAAGGGTACGTCTCCACTACCCGCCGGATCGGCGGGTAGTAATCGATCTAGCGGGGATCGATATATCCCGTCTCGTTAAGACGCAATATATCGATCCCCAAACGCGCTCCCCATCGACTCCAGAACTCCACCAGAGCAAGCAGCGGTAGCGCAGTTGACGGGGGGGAGCCGCGGCCGTCAATCCCGCGCCATGTGGACCCTAGGTAATTCGATCTAAGATACTTCGACTTCAGCTACGCTATTCGCGTAGCTGAAGTTGCGCATCTTAGATTGATCTCCCCAGTGTAGACCAGCCCTTAAACCTTAAGAAATGATTGTGATCCTTCCCATCTCCTCACGCTGCCCACCCAGCATCCCCAAGCAACAGCCCAGTTTAGCTCAGATCTGAAATGACTGTGACTACACAGTGTACATTGCTGCCTTAACTCCAGCTTTCCCCTCCATCCCCCATATCGCGATGGATGGTTTTGGATAACAAAGGCTTCCTTCCGAAAGAACGAGCACTCACCGGCATTCGAACAATGTTTGCGGTATTAGCATGCGGCCTGAATGAAAGGAGACGCATAAATGATTTTAGATGGGATTAAATCCAACTTCCGAGATCATGGTGTCACTTTAAGGTGGATAGGAGGGATATTAAACACACATTTTTTTAATTAACTTTATGTCCCTTGATTCCTTCTCAGCCCCCCTCGACGCATTATTCGCTTTGATTTCCTAAGCATTCTGGAAACATGACCCAGATTCTCTCCAATGCAGTGATCGGCTCAGGCAGGAGAGTTGAGACCATCAGGGAGCAAGTTATGCCTCCCTGACTCTCCTGGTGCATCCATACCAGCCCCGGTTCAACAGCTTCAGTTACAGCAGCCTTTATGCTGCTCTAGCTTATACCTGACTGCAATGGGCCTCATGAGACTATATCACAATAGAGAATAGGAGGAACATTGTCCTACACCTTCCTGCTTCCAGAATGTGCCCTCCCATCCCAGCATGAGACACACATCTGGCATAGGAGCCGACCATGCAAACTGAAAACTCCCCTACACTCGAGGAATTCAGAGCTGGACAGTCAATCATAACTTTTCGCTGCCTGAACCATGTGAAGTGGCCAGAACAGTGGGAGAAAATCAGGCCCTGTTACTTTGATTTTCTCCATGTGTTGGCTAAAAGAGAACTTGAAAAAGTATCCCACATATAGGGGGCAGATTCTGCTGCCCTTACTCACAGTGAGTGCTACCAGACTCCATGAAATCAATGGAACTATTTGCAGAGCAAGGTACTACAGAATGCAAGTAAGGGTAGCAAAATCTGGCCCATATAAAACACCCCAGGGTAAATTATGCATTGGACCAGATTATCAAGGCCTAGGGTAAATTCTCCTTCACTGGGAGTCTTTACATTAAGATGGCAGTCCTTTTCTAAAAGATATACACTAGCTCAACTGCAAGTGATCAGCCTCACTGCAGCAATCACTGCATGAAATTCTATGCCCTGTGTTATGCAGGAGGATAGACTAGATAATCATAGGGACCTGGGTTTAAAGTCTATGAGGCAACAACATTTTAGACAAGGTGCAGATGGAAAGGGAAACAGAAAGGGAAGAAAAAACAATCTAGGGATGGAATGCCAAAGAAATTCCAGGATTACAGCCCAGAGATGGTTAATGCCGAACTTGTCTCTCATAAAAATCTAGCTTGCTGCTCTTCTAAACCGACAAGGCTTCCGTTCAAAATGTTTGTTTCATACCACTGCCATACCTCTGGCTTTGCTGTACTTTCTCTGGGTAGGGTCATAAAAAAAATATTGTACCTTAAAAAAAAAAAAATGTACTTGAAACTATTGATTTCTGCTGTGCTAAAGCCCTTGACATTCTGGCGCGATGAAGATATTGCTCTGGACCCTGTGTGCCTCCTCAGACTTCTTCTCTGCTTATAAGGGTCTCTAAGGATGGTATTAAAGATATTGTAGTTCCCACTTTCCGACTCTGGGATATCAGCGAGATCCTCCTGTGTAAAGAATAATTATCAGCACTGCTGTTACCTCTAGTAAGTGTGTAATTACATGCTCTGTTTTGTGGGCTGTAGGCTGTGCAATTTTAAATTATACAATAATGTCAAATTCTCTCTCCATTTTTTCCCACTTCCCTTAACAAATAATAATAATACAAAAAGGGAGAGAACCCTCTTCCCCTACTAGGATTGGCAGTTCGGTTTGTATTTTTTGTTGCTGTTGTTTTGAGCAAGATTAAAAGGAGCCCTGAAAGGTATGATTTCAGTCACAGACATACCAAAAAAAAAAAAAAAAAAAAACCACCAACACCATACAGGAAAGGGAAGATAAAATAAAGAAAAAGGGAACACAGAAAGAGAGGGAGGGGTGGGAAGGAAAGAAAGATGGAGAGAAAAGGAACGAACAAAGAGAACCAACAGAGAATGAGAGTTGAGAGCGAGCATGGGAGACGGCTCAAGTCCAATCATCCAACAGAACTTGAATTGTATTTATTGGAGAGTCTGGTCAATAACAGGAGCCCAGTGCATATTGGAATCCTTTCCAAAACAAATAAATAAATAAAAGAAAGTCTCTCCCTGCCAGCCTCAGTGTGAGATTTCACCACAAAAAGAAATCAGCGCTCAGCGAAGGAAATTAGCCTGACCGTGATAAACAACATGTAGTGCAAAGCACATGTAATCAGTTCAAGAGATCAGATGTCAAAGTGCTCCCTCGCTGTCCCTTGATCGTCGCACCAATTAGCGATTAAACATTAAAACAAGACTGCTGTGTATGTGCCGAGATGGCTAGCAGCTATTGTACATATGCTCTCTTGCCTACGCAGACAAAGACTTAAGACACCTATGCCGCTGCACACTGAGCCTGTTTAGAAAACAGGCAACAACAACAACAAGAAAGTGGCAAAACCCATTTGCAGTGACAGAGGCAACATCTCTTTTTTTGTCGTAGGAAGATTTTCTTGCTTAAAACGTATTCGTGACCTGTGGACCAGCTTCTCAGTGAGTGTAAATCAAACTAGCTTCTTTGGCCTCAGTTAGGGTGACCAGATGTCCCGATTTTATAGGGACAGTCCTGATTTTTGGGTCTTTTTCTTATATAGGCTCCTATTATCCCCCACCCCGTCCCGATTTTTCACACTTGCTTTCTGGTCATCCTAGCCTCAGTGGAACCACGCCAATTTACAACAGCTAAGGATCTGGCCCACAGTACAGAAGTATATTGAACTCCTACAGTTTTTATATGGTCAATGCCCATTTTTGCGGTTGCTGAAAATTATAGGTGTTCACACACTATGGGAAAGTCCTATAGAGTTTAACAGAGATGGAATCAATAGAGATCTATAGAAATTACTTTATAATCCTATAGTATTTAAACACAAAATTAGATTATTTTCATAGGTTGTTATTTTGGGTAGTGATGGGGGTGGAAACTATTCTATAGAAGTGTATGGCCTGGATACAATTTTCAATTAAATGTGATTGGATGGCCCCCAAAACAAACTATAGACAATTTATCACATACCATTAAATTCTATTGGATTTTTTCCATAGTGTCAAGATACCATTCCTGGCTCCAATCCCACAATCCTTCCTCACATGAGTAATCCCTATTTACAAGAATAGTCCCATTGACTTCTTGTGCAAGTAAGAATTGTTCATGTGAATAAGGTTTGTACAACCCGGTTTTAACTACTTGCAGGTAAATTCGGTAGCATGGCCAGTGTTTTATAGTGACTGATTCTATGCGAAGATGGGCAACAGAGTACCAATAACTTGAGACTCAGTCCGGAGAGATGATGAGTACCATTTGATTATGGAAATTGAAAGTCCTTCGCGCCTCACTTGATTGTATTATGGCAGCACCTAGGGGCTCCAATCAAGATTAGAGGTGCATCGTGCCAGGTGCTGAGCAGACACATAAAAAGAGACAGACCCTGCCCTGAAGATTTTATAATCTGAACAGACAAATGGCAAGAGGAGAAACAGGCATAGAGAGGTGCAAACTGGTCAGTGGAGGAACAAGTCTCCTGATGCCCAATCCAGATGATACTGCCTCCAAGTTCTAAATGATGTGTCTCAGCATATTAATATATTGTTGATAAGCATGTAACTCACCAGTCATGCAAGCATAGGAAGTATTTCCATTGTGAAATTGTATTTCCAGTGCCCCTGAATCATATTCTTCACATTTTATGGGAAGGGGAGGAATATTTAACTGCCAGGAGGTGTGTAACAAGTCACAGTAGATTGGACAAACAACAAGCTAGCATGGATAACTCCAGTCTGACTTGCATCTCTGACACAAAAAGTTGTGTGTCCGTCATACCACCACACCGTGCCTCCCCAACAGGTTGTCTGCCTGGGTTTTGCCCAAAAGAAGATACTGCCAAACCAAACAGGCTATTAATGGATTTTGTTTCAAAGATACAGATCAAAGCTCTTGGAAGGATGTTCTTTCTGCTCCTCTAAAAAAAAAAAAACAAAAAAAACCACAAAAAAGTTTTTAAAGAGAGAGAGCACCCATTGAATAAAGAGGGGGAAATACTATTATTAAAATATACTTCATAGTAACTTTCCACTTGGATGTCCATGTTAGCATGTGGCTGTGTTTAGCTTTCCTTCTCATTACAATTCAGTACTGGAAGTGATCACCTGTATAAAGACGTTATAATGTTATTTTCTTGTAAGTGTAAATATATTCGCACTGCAAATGTCTCGTTATGTATGATTAACGCATAGAAGGCAGGCAACCTGAGCTGAGACAACCATCCAAAGCTGTCAATATCTTCTTGAAATCTGGTTGTCATCCACTAATGGCTCTATCTTGCAACATGCTGAATATTGTGGCCCCAATCCAGAAAAGCACTTATGCATATGCTTATCTTTTGGTGTGGTTTTTTTTTTTTTTTTTTTTTATAAAGGGGGCAAATAAAACAGCTTTTTAAAAAAATTTTTTTTTGTTCATATAGGAATCAATAGAAAATAATTTCCTTTCCATAGGATTTTTGTTCCATCCTTGTAGCATTTAATGAGGAATTGTACTTCTGCAGTAGAACTCTACAGGATAATTTAAAAACAAACAAGCAAAAGATCTAATTTTCTATGAGGTTCTATAGGTTTTGAGAGTAACTTCTATAGAACCTTATTGATTTAAGGAAAGATTTTTCAAGGTGCAACAGGCAGTTAGAGAAAGGCAGTGGGAGTCGGGGACCTAACTAGCATTTGTGCGCCTTTGAAAATCTCTCCCTGCTTATTTCAGGTGCCTTCATGCTTTGTTGGATTGGGGCCAGACTGATCAGCATCTTGTAGGATGAAGCCCTAAAAGAACAGGGTGAAGGAAACGTGACTCAGAGACATCCAAAATAGGAATTAAGGCAACCATGCAAAATTGTCATTCAAATTTACCAAAAGAGGGATATTATCATTATGACCATCCTTTACTGACTCTTATGGGAAAAGCCTTATAAAACCGAATAGGCACTGAATCAATAGAGTTCCATAGGAATACAGTTGGGGCTGGCGGCAACATGTGTGGGATCTATGACATAGTGAATTGCCGTAAGTGCCACCAGCGGTGAAAGCAAGTACCCTAGAAGGGAAAAGAACCGAAAAATCTCAATCATTTCAGGAAAGCAATAGTGAAGAGAGAGATGGGGGAAATGAATTGGGAACAGCTGAGGAAAGGCCAGTTGATCGAGCTATGCAGAGTAAGGCTGCAGACACTGAGGAGCAGATGTGGTGCAGCTAGTCGACTTGTTATATTCTGATGACCAGAAGAAAAATGATGGTCCAGGTTCACAGGGAACATCCAGCCCACTGGCAGAGGGTCCAGCAAGCAGGGAAATCTTTGAGCTGACTCCCTGGGGGGAGAGTGGAGGGAACTGACTAAAGCAACCACATTCATTTGGATCATGGACTGATCTACAGGTAGATCAAGAGAGGATACAGCTGGAGAGGGACCAACTGCATCTGGAAATCCAACAGCTTGCAGTCCGGGGGCAAGAGAAAGCAGACCAGAAGCCTAAAGTGGGTTCCATTTGCTGGGCCACGGAGGGGGAATACAGGTGCAGTCGCCATGAACTGTGACATAGGGTTCTTTAGAAACTGCTCTAAAACCTTTAAAAAGTTTACCTCCCCAGCTCCAGGCACCTGTAACGATGTACAGGATTATGTGGTTGACCAAGTGCATTATGGGTATTTCATTTTCCTCTGGAGCATCTGGTATTGAACATTGCCAGAGGCAATGGACTTGCTGGGTGAGTGGTCTGTCCAATATGGCAAATCCTATTCTTTACCATATCTAATTTTCAGTAGCAAAGAGATTGAGGCAAAGCAAAGAACAGCGAAGATGGAGTTAATACAGTGTGAAAACATGCAGCATGTCTTCAACACACTTGTTTTGTACCATGTAGCAGACACAGTGCAACATTTGCCTGAGAAGAGAGTGCAAATTAGAACAGATGTAAATCATAAATATAGCAAGCAATAGGCCTGGATACCGAAAGACACTAACTACCGAGAATTTCTATTCCCTTTTCAATAAAGAGTTACAGCGTTCACATAAGAGCCATGCAGATACTGACAATAAAATAAAGCTAATGCATTGCAATGAATACCCAGACCGTTCTTGACCATAAGTTTATAACCTTTCCTGTAAGGTAAGGAAGCTACTGTGTGCCATACAAATGGAGAGAGCTATTAAAATCTGGAATAGCCTCCCATGGGATGCAGTTGAAGCCCCATCATTTGAGTCATTTAAAAATAGACTGGACAAAGCACTGGAGAATATTCTGTCGGGACCAATCCTGCATTGGCATGGGGATGGACTTGATGAATTAACAGGTATTTTCCATCTCTAGTTCCTATGCGTAGTGGAGAAAACAAAAATATTTTGGAAAATATTAGCAATTTTTTTTAAGCGAGGCTTTTGTGCTCTTTACAAACCATGGTCCCGATCCAGCACACCTTTACGCATGTGCTCTATTCCCATCTCTAGCCCCAGAGGACCAAGAAAGCTGAACTCTTTTCCTGTCTCTGCCACTGATCATATGTCTCTACCCTTCTAGCTCCGTTTCCAGCCTTTGTCCAGACAGATGGGGAATTCCTAAAAAAAACTGGCTAACTTCCTTAGAAGAACTGGAAAATTCCAGCCTTAGTCTGAAAGTCATTGGGGGCAGAGAGTGTCTCTTACCACGTGTTTGTACAGTGCTTTGCACAATGGGGCCTTGATCGCAAAATAACTGTAATAAATTTTTTAAAATATGCTAATTACAAAGTATTTTAAAAAACACTTTTTTCCCCAGGATCTGTGTGTCCCTGGGGCAAGTCACAAAAGGACCTGCTCCCAATTCAATTCTGGGTGCTCAGCACCTCTCAGGACCAGAATCTTAACCCCTCTTTGCCATCTATAGAAGCGAGTGTAAGTAATACCTTCATGACTGGAATATCAGGAGGCTTAACTACCATTCATACGTGCTTCAGGATCCTCTGATGAAAGATGCCCTGTAAGCACTAAACACTATTCATTGGGAAACATTTTAAATAGGCATGAAGTAATTTTTTATCTCAAAAAAAAAAAAAAAAAAGTCAAGTGATTTTTGCCCTCCTCCCTCTCCCTATTAAGAGATCAGGTGCAGGGATTTTAACCTCATGCCTTGCTCCAAATTTAACGTTAGTTTCACATCCTCTTCTATCAAGTATCAGGGATAGCCGTATTAGTCTGTATCCACAAAAATGAGGAGTCCAGTGGCACTTTAAAGACTAACAGATTTATTTGGGCATAAGCTTTTGTGGGTAAAACACCCACTTCCTCAGATGCACCCTCTTCTCTGACTCAACATTCGAAATGTGTCAGCAGTTGAACTTTTACTTTCCCCAGGATGGATCATAATTTAATTTTGTGGTTACTCTAAAGCTTATGAGGCCCCCCCTCTTTTTTTTTTTTTTTTTTTAAAAGCAGGCGGGCCTCCTCTGCTCAAGTCAGGGGGACATTTCAGATTTTGACTGGATCTCCTTGCTGGAGTTTAATTGATAGTGAAAGCCTGATTTCTGAAGCCAAGGTAAGGTACTGAAGGTAAGTGATCAGAACACTGCCCTGGTAATAAATCACTGTAGTCCAGGTCACAGTTTGGAGTGTGAATGCAACGTTCAATAAAGAAACACACGCCACCTTTCAGCTTCATGCCGACCCCAACTAATTGACCTCCTTGTGGTCCCACCATTAATCATTCTGGCATAAGGGGCAAGAGGCAGCTCCATTGCACAGACGTACAGGAGGTGGGGGTAGAAATAAAAGGTAAAAGGAAATCATAGACAATTCTTCATTAATTAACTCATTGGATTTTCTGCTTTGTTGGAAGCAGCGACTTTGCCAAAAGAATATCGAGACCAACATACGTAGTCTGGCTGGTCTGTATTTGTTTAGCACTTGGATGCCTAGCACAGCAAATAAAAGCAGATGTGAACTGTTCAATATAGAACCATGCAAAGATGCAGAAAATTACAATAAAGCTATAAATACAGCCATTTGTGTTCATTGAGCCATCAGACCACAGCCATTCATGAAACTGCACATCAGCTATCTACAGCCAGATTCCACAGTGTCCCTCACCTCATGTTGTCATTTATACGGGAACGGGGGCAAATATTACTAAATCTGAATGGGGGCATTTTGCACACCTTCTTTGGACTAGTGCGAGTGACACACCATGAGGTGTAGGGAAACGGAGAATCTGGCCTTTTGTTTGCCATTTCATCTTCCATAGGAAAGGACCAGTTTCAGCTCAAACTCAACCCAGGTGTTTTGCAGCTGCAATTAATGTCACCTCTACATTTGTCTATGTACCTGATATGCAGGGACACTTACGGATGCACTTGTCTGCATGCAGAACAACACCAGTTTAACTTAAGGTTGGAATTTCAAACAACTGGTGCAAAAGGCTGTAGATCAAATTTTCAAAAGCTCCTACATCTTTTAGGACCCTAAATCCCATTGCCAAGGGAGACTTAAGGTAAGTCCACATAGCAAAAAAAAAAAAAAAAAAACACGAGACCTGCAGCAACAAATCTAAGTCAACTGATGTGGGCTCGCAGAGCTAGTGCTATGGGGCTGAAAATACCAGTGTAGAGGTTTGGGCTCTGGCCAGAGCCTGGGCTCTGAAACCTGGTGGAGGTGGAGGTGTCAAAGCCCATGTCCAAATGTCTACACTGCTATTTTTAGCCCTGCAGCATGAGCCCAAGGCAATTGACTACGAATTCATTCACTGACCTAGCTACCGCCTCTCAGGGAGTTGGACAACCTATGCCAAAGGGAGAACCCCTCCTGTCTGCATAGGCAGTGTCTACACAGACGTGCTACAGAGGTGCAGCTTTGACTCTGTTGCATTTCAAGTGTAGACAAGCCCTTTGACTCCTAAGTCTCTTTTGAAAATGGAACTCGGGCACTTTTGAACATTCTACCCTGCGTATTATTTCGGGTTCAATCCGAATTATTCTGGTTTATTTAAATCCATTAGGAACAGGCCTAAGATAAACCAAACCAAGCCACTCAAGCTGACATGAAAAAGTGCAATGGTTCAGCCAGGACTAAAACTTAGGTCACCTAGATACAAGCATTCAGGGCTGTGAAAAATTGCACATAGTTAGGTTGTCCAAACCTCCACTGTAGACAAAAGTAGGTCAAAAGATTCTTCTGTTGACCTAGCTACTGCCTCTCAAGGTGGTAGATTTATTACAGTGATGGAAAAATCTCTTCCAAGGCTGTCGCAAGTGTCTATGCTACAGCAGTGCAGCTGCAGAGCTCTTTGTGTAGACGTATCCTAAACCAGTGCAAATGTGTGTGGAGACAAGAGCTCCTAGCCTGAGAGCTTCAAAGCTGCCTAAATTATTTTAACACCTAATTCCCATTAAAGCGAATAAGAATAAAAGGGCCTAAATTTCCCAGGCAGCTTTGCAAAACTCACCCAAAAGGAATATTAATAGTGCTCACCAAGAACCAAGAATGTAAAAAAAAAAAAGGATCCCAACTTTCAGAAGCACATGTCTGCAGTCCCTTCCTCAAGTAAATAGTCTCAGTGGATTCAATGGGACTAAGCTAAGCAGGGACTCTGTGTGAGTTGAGGTAGGCAGGATCCAGCTCAGTGCAACTGTATCACAATGCCCAATGAACAATGTTTATCTGTGTTATCACGACACCTAGGAGCCCAGCCCTAGACCAGAACCCCATTGTGCGAGGCACGTAAAAAACACAGGACAGAAAGACAGTCCCTGCCCCAAAGAGCTTACACGGTATTGGGCCAATCTTTCCTTTCCAGTACTGCACTGGACTTTGCCATTTTGCTTAAAGCTCTTGCTACGCTAATATACAACTCTGCCATGGTAATGGTGGTAATTTTGAGATGGCTGAACTTGAAAGCAATCAGGACCTGATTTTCAGAGCTCCTTAGCATCCCTAGCTCCATTTACTCCAGAGCTCAGCACTTCTGAAAAGTCGGGATCCCCAATTTCCATTTCTGAGGACGTGCTCCAATCCTTACTGAAATATATCCCTTCCCCCCCCCCCCCCCCCCCCCCCCGCTTTCCTCCATTTATATCAAGCAAATGCTTGAATGCTTCCCTGCTAGCAATACAAAGAGAGGACAATCCCCTTGGAGCTTGATACACAGAACCTATTAATAAGCAAATGGAAAGAGCTGGCACATATTCCTCATTGTTTAAGTCCTCAGCCACCAGAGTCTGAACCATTTCCCTTCAGGGTCCCATCTATGGAGAGTCATCTTGGGAGATTACTTATGCTATTGTCTTGAGTGAACTCCCACAAACTCACACATACCAATGACTTGCAGGCACTGATTTAAAAACCAAGCTGAGATTTGGTAGGCATGACAACCAGGTCCAGGCACCTCAGGGGGAGAACAGAAGGTTCAAAACCCCAAAATAAGCAGTTAAAATCAAGCGATTGTTTACAATGTTATTGTACTACAAAAATATATCAAGTATGGTCTTTTGTGAAAGCTTGTCGTGTTGTGAACGTGATGGTCATTATGAGATAAGCTGGCAGATTGTTGTTACTAATTCATGTATGTCGAAAACCATGCTCATAAACTTCAGCCTCACTGCACGGCAGGGCAGTGAGATGTAGGCAGGGAGGTGCATTTCCGAAACCAGTTGTTACATGAAACCAACTTCAGGTACCCATGCATTGTCCAGCCCAGGATAGGACATTGGTGGACCACTAAAGTTAAGGGAAAGACACTGAGACAATTGGTATTTACCCACCCTGAATAACCATGAGTCACCATACCGGGAGGGAGAAAAAACAACCACCATCACCTGACAAACACTTTTAAAATAGGAGGGGTTTGAAGTGAACGGATCCAGAAAGTGAGTGACAGCCTCTAATCAGGCAGCTGTCTAAGAAACACCAGCTCCTCCCTACTGTTAGGAGGTACTCTGGGAAATTGTTTAAAGGAAATAGGTAACTTGTATTAGAAAAGGGATTTCATCTAATATAGAAATGTAAAGTCTGAGGTTCCATCCATATGTTTATTTACTGTGTAACTTGTACACGTTTGCTTTTCCTTACTATTTCATCTTTGAATTGGTTATTTTTCTATTAAATAAACCTCTTGTTTATTTGTACCCCAAGTAGGTCTCTGCTGTGGAAACTGTGGAGTGTGTGTGTCTAAGTGAGGTGATAACTGGGGGGCTGGTTTCACAACTTCAGGGGTAACAAATTAGCGGGGAGAAATCCAAGCTCTTTGGGGTAGGGACTGGTAGTTAAGAACTCGGGAAGGAAGAACTGAGGGGAGACTTGCAACTGGCAGGGTTGTTGGTGTTACCCTACAAGGAGTAACTAGGCTGGTGGAAGCCAGGGTGAGATATTGTTTGTGGGCAGGCTACTGGTGTCAGGGATCTGAGCCATAACAGCACGGCATTATGGCATCCCAAGGTTATCGGGCAGGCAGCAACAGAACCACTTACTTGTTGTGGTGATTCTCAAAATGTCGCAGTAAGGAACAAACCTTTATCTCTCTACATACTCTCTACATATTGACCATACCTCTGTGAGGCTATCAGTGAATGAAAAGAGTGCAGAGACTTTAAAGGAAATGACACTGCAGGACCAGTGAACTGGGTGAAGATGGCTGGAGAGAAGAGCAAGTCCTTATCTCTAACTGGAAACCTATCACTTAATTGTCTCAACTACACTCTATTGTCTTTTGCATTGGGGGCCAGATTCAGCATATGGTGGCCTGAATCTGGTTTTAAATTAAGCACTCCTTGGTGGATCTTCTGGGGAATTTTTCATTCCCCATTTGCTTTAGAGCAGTGGTCACCAACCAGTCGATCGCGATCGACTGGTCGATCCTAGAGGATCTCCCAGTCAATCGCGATCTTTGGTGGCACAGTGGGGCTGCCGCTAAGACAGGCTTCCTGCCTGCCCTGGCCCCATGCCATTCCCGGAAGCGGCCAATGCGCCCTGCGGCAGGCAGGAGTCTCCCTCTGCGCGCTGTTCCATCCTGCAAGCACCGCCCCCACAGCTCCCATTGGCCAGGATCAGGAAGCTGTGGCCAATGGGAGCTGCAGGGGAGGTGCTTGCAGAGGGGCAGTGTGCAGAGCCATGTGCCACCCGCCCTCCCCCAGGGGCCGCAGGGGCGCATTGGCCCCTTCTGGGAGTGGTGGGGGGCCGGGGTAGGCAGGGAGCCTGCCTTAGCGGCAGCCACGCTGCACCACCAACCGGGAGCCACCGTAGGTAAGTGCTGTCTGGCAGGAGGCTGCATCCCAATCCCCTGCCACAGCCCTGACCCTCCTCCCAGAGCCAGCACCCGGTACCCTCTTCTGCACCCCAACACTCTGCCCCAGCCCGGAGCCCCCTCCTGTACCCAAACTCCCTGCCAGAGCCCACACCCCTTCCTGCACCCCAACACTTTGCCCCAGCCCGGAACCCCCTCCTGCAACCAAACTCCTTCTCAGAGCTTGCACCCCTCACTCCTTTAAGGGCAACCCAGGGGTAGATCCTGGGTTGCCCTTAAATTCAAAAAGTGATCTTGGTCATAAAAAGGTTGGAGATCACTGCTTTAGAGGCTACAGATAGGGCCCAATTTACATAGTCATTTCCATCAGTGCAAAGACAGTGCAGAAAACTATCATTCTGATATGTAACATTTCACATCCACTTTGCACAGATGGAAATGACTACATGAGGGACCAGACCCAATGTCCACTGATGACAATAGAAAGACTCCCATTGACTCCAAGCCATTAGGTCAGGCCCAAGGGACAGAGCATTGTTGAATTAAATTTCCTCCTGTCCTATAGGTGTTTTCCAGCCCTGCAGGGTGAGTTCCTGTATTTTTAAAAAAAGGACACCCTTCCTACAAGCCAGATGGGATATTAAGTCTCTAGAACACTATATTACAGAATTAAAATAAAACAGCCCTCGTACCTCCGGGGTTAAAACTTTGGTGCGGTGCTGTACTGACTGTCCTGAGTTCATCCAGTAACAAAACAGTTTGTTCAACAGCTTGCAATCCTCAGAGCTCATATCCGTAAAGACACAAATGCTGTGAAAGCATGCACTGCATTTCTCTCACTAATGCACTGGATTTTCTTCTGCACATAAAGTAAACCTCTTCTGCTTCAGCCTCTCAGCCAGCGTGGAAAACAAAACCCAAAAAGGACATTTTCCCTACAGGATAGACTCCACAATATTTGCTAGATCGTCTCTCAAAGTTTCTATCCTGGCTCTTCCTGGAGCAGGCCTACTGAGTGCTTAAATCGCAGTCTACATGGCAATACTATAGGGCATACCATGCATTATATACTTAAATCATTTCCTTGTCTTTCATATTGACACACACTCAAATTCAATCCCATCTCATAAGTGTTTCGGTGACATGCTGAATATATATCAGACTCCCTGGTGGATGCTGGTCATTTTAATGTTGTGAACAACTTGTCACACCTTTCAGCTTCCTGCCACCTTGTTCCATTTGCTATTTCAACTGTATAAATTGGGGTGACCAGAGGATAACAATAATCTTACATTTATACAACACTTGTCATCCCAAAGGGTCCCTAAGTGCTTTACAAATTTTATGCATTGTTCTTCCCACTACTTCACTGGATGAAACACAGTACTAACCGGCACTGCACATCAGCTTAGAACAGGATGCAAAGAATACTGTATCCATTTGAAGCTATAAGGTGAAATTGTAGGTAAGCGAAATGTAACTAACTAAATTGGGATGTATCTAGGCCAAAACGCTTCTTACTAAAAATGCTTTGGGATTTTTTTTTTTTTTTAAATAAATCCCAAGTGGTCAGGACAGCTTATATCTCACAGTCGAGCTTGAGACTGCCCTCTAGCACCATACAAGGACCAGGCCCGTGGGCCATTACTAGAAATGGGCAGATATTGAAATGTGAGAGTGATCAGTTTGTTCCAAAACCTTCTCTATTTACACCTCAGTCTGGAACAGTTCCTCAGATTTGTCACCTAAACAGAATGAATCACTTACTTGGGTTTGTGCCACATTTGCATGAGTGACTATTTGTGACACAAATGTATACACATTCATCCAAAGAATGTTAACAACTTCCCCTGATTTATCCAACTATTCAGAAGCAAGCACACTATCTCAGATTTTGAATACTCGGAATGCGCCGTTCAAACAGTAATCCAAAAATTACAGCAAAGAGTGAATAAGTTAAGGAAACGGCCATTTGCTCACAGATATTTGACAAGCAAAAGGAGATGCTAAGTTGGTCAGTACTCATTCAACTTTTGGCATTACAGAGTACTTAGGTACTCCCCCTGGATAGCTCAGATGGCTAACCTGAGGTGCCGCCCATGCCACCACAGTCACACTGCTATTTTTAGTGCACTAACTCAAGCAGTGCTACTGCGTGCCTGTCTACCTGCACCGGTAAGCACACTCCCAGCTTCTGTATATAGACTGGGACACATACAGCAATTTCTTGCAATCTCTTTGGGAGAACCTACTGCATTAAGCTTGTGAATCATCGTGGGCCAGGGGACTATAGGTAATTCTGTGGGGAGAAGGTGACTGCAGCCCTACCGGAATTATCAACAGTGGGATGAGGGGAAGGGGAAAAGAAGGGAGGTGGGGTGATTAGGCAAATTCAGTCAGGTTGTAACCAGGGCCGGCTCCAGGGTTTTGGCCGCCCCAAGCAGCCAAAAAAAAAAAAAAAGCCGCGATCACGATCTCCGGCGGCAATTTGGGGGGAGGTCCTTTGCTCCCAGCGGGAGTGAGGGACCGTCCGCCGAATTGCTGCCGAATACCTGGACTTGCTGCCCCCTCGCCGGAGCGGCCGCCCCAAGCACCTGCTTGTCAGGCTGGTGCCTGGAGCCGGCCCTGGTTGTAACACCTTCAAAGATGTACCACCACTGGGAGAGTCTCTCATATGCTGGTTCAAACAGGATTCTCTAGAAACCAACTGATTCAGGGCCTTCTTTCTGATGTAGCAAATGGATGGAACCTTCTGTCCAAGGTGCGGGAGAGGGGAAGAGGGGAGCCATTCCTTAGAGATGGAGCCTGAGGTTGGAGTTGCAAGATCTCTGGTAAGCTTTTTAGCATATGTGTAGATTCTTTTATTGTTTGTAATATGCTTTCTCTGTAATGCTGTCACCATACGAATAAACGTGCTTGCTTATGTAAGGGGACTGTTGCCCCCTTACTAACACTCAGTGGGGGTGTTTTGGTTGGCTAGCTCCCAGCACTAAAAGGGGAGGGGTCGATGGCAAATCAGGAGCCTGAGACTGACTGTCCCCAGGAACAATGGGGAGAGGCCAATGCTCCAGATCAGCCTGATTGACAGGGCGGGCAGGCTAATCAGAGAGTCAGGAGGCCGGGGGGGTCCCGTCCTCCGTGTGAACTGGAATGGCCTGAGTCAGACAGAGTGGGGCCGAGCTAAGGAGAGGGCAGGGGCCCGAGCTGAACTGCTGGGGGCAGAGCTGCAGCCCCAAAGCCAGAGCACAGCCCAGAGAGAGCAGAGCTGCCCTGGGAACAGAGCTGTAGCAACCAGAGCCAGAGGGGCCAGACAAGCAGCCAGGAAGCAGGTCAGAGCTGGGAGCAGAGTCACAGAAGCAGCCTGCAGAGCCGACCTGTGCTGGGGGCAGAGCTGCAGCAACCAGAGCCAGAGAGGCCAGAGAAGCAGCCCAGGGAGCTGAAGGCAGAGCAGCAGCCGCAGCCGTGCTGAGGCAAAGTGGAGCTGGAGCCGGGGCTGGAGCAGTCCAGAGCTGGGGCTGGGGCAGTCCGGAGCTGGAGCTGAGGCTGGAGCAGTCCGGAGCTGGGTCTGGGGCAGTCCGGAGCCGTGTGCAGTCCGAGTGTGGTGAGCAGCTGGGGAGAGTGAGGGGGACCCTGGGCAGTGGGCCCAGCACAGGGAGACGCCTCAGCCAAGAGGCCTTGCAGGCCAAACTTGCAGGGGGATCATAACCCCGACCGGGCGGGGGCGACGCTGGGAAGAAGGGTCCTGCCACCTAGAGCCTGAAAGCGTGTGGCCACCACCAGAGCAAGTGTCCAACCCACAGCGTCCCTGCAGCACAGACAGGGCCTGAAAAGCAGGCCTGGGACCTACAAGAAACAGACTGAACTGCCCTGACGTTCCAGAGACACTGGTTGTAATGTTCCCTGCCACAGAGCGGGGTGATGTGTTTTCCTTTAACCTTTCCCATTTTTCCTTATTCTTTTTTAAAATTAATTGTTAATTAAACAACTTGTATTTGCTTTAAATTGTATGGAATAATCAGTGGGTCAGGGAGGTGCCCAGTGCAAAGAGAGTACCCTGGAGTGGGGACACCCTAGCCCCTGTCCTAGGTGACCACAGCAGGGTTGGGGGTCGAGCCCCCCAGGAATCCTGGGCCCAGCCTTGTTGGGGTTACGAGGACTCAGCCAGACAGGAGAGTGGAAGGGGAGCCCTCAAGGGCAGGGAGGCCTCTGGGTAAAGGAAGTGGGAGCGGGGACTCAGATCCTTTCGCTAGTCCACTTCACCGGGGTATTGCAGAAGCCAGGAAAGTTCCCCACAATAGCGGGACCATTCCCCCGCTTACACTTAGAAGGAGTTACGTGGTGACTCATCTGCCAGCAATTATGTTGCACACAGCCTTCGAAGAGCAAGTAAAGCACAGCTGCTTGCCTGGTTAGGCAGTCTGGCTCGCCAGGAATTAACACACTGTAGTCAGGGAACTGTGCAGCCTGGAAAAACCCCGCATGTCTCCGCCCAAGAGTGTGACGTCTGGGTGTCAGAAACCTAAAAGCAGATGTCCTTGCTGGACCACGGAGGGGGAATACAGGTGGAGTTGCCCTGAACTGTGACAGACATATCCTAAGAAGAAGCGTCATCTTCTAAATCAACACCATAACCTCCTAACGTATCCTGCGTAAAACTGGTTGAAATTTTTCAAAGTTGGGGGTGAGAGATTTTTAAACACATTTTTGCATAAATTTCCCTTCTATTTTTTCAACTAACTATAGAACCGATCAAAGTTTCCCAAATTACAAGTAATAAATGGGTTTAGTCTGATTAAAAACCATCATAAGGATAGCTTTTTCTCATGGCATTTCTGTATTTCCTGTTCTGGTGACAGCCATCCCCAAGGTTCACACAGATGTGTATGAAAGGTGCGTGTAAGTAAGGCTAGACAGTCTCAGAATAAATACTTACAAAGCAGGGTTCACAGATGTAATTAGAATCATGTTTTGGGTCCATTTTTATTTTAGCTGATCCAATTTAGTTATCTTTATTGAAGAAATATAAAGGTTTTGTCCAAATCATATCATTTTTCTTTTCCTATCTTCTTTTAGAGTTCAGACTCATGTATCTCACCCAGATACTATCCCTGCTCTCTTTTACTTTCTTCCATGCCACAAAAAACATATCCAGAAGTTCAACACACTTACTGTTCTGGATGGGAGGAGGTGGTCTCTCCAGCAGACAGAAGAGCCAACTTTCAGGACGTCCTTATCATTCGTCAAAGGATGGATTCTTGCATCAGCAACCTGAAAAGGTACTTTAACATATAATGGCATCACTGGACTTAGGAGCCCAGTCATAGTTTCAGCGGCCTAAATTGGTGAGCTGTAGCTCCAATCGAGCTCTGAGAAATAGGCAAGAAAGTGAAACTTTTCAATTCTATTTCACTGGAAAGAGCACCCCCATCGCAATAGCTGAGCAGAAAAATTCTGATCCAGTTATAACCGTCTCCAATGCCCAAATGTCTTAAAATAGAGAAACTTAGGCCAGCCTGCTAAAATATTTAAAATATCAATATACTACTAATATAATGGGATGGAGTGTAGTCTAGTGGGCAGGACAGTGGACTGGGAGTCAGAAGACCTGGGTTTTACTCTGATGCTGACCTAAGGCAAACACTCATCTCTTTGTGCTTGTTTACCTTCCTATCATTTGTCTGACTCATCAATTTAGACTGTAAGATCTTTGGGGTAGAGACTGTCTTACAATGTGTTTGTACAGTGCCTAGCACAAAAGGGCTCCAGTCTCAACAGGGACTTCTGGGTGTTGTTATAGTCATAATATAAATAATTATTATTCTTTAGAATATTTGCTTTGAAGAGCCTCTGGGTTAAACCCACTAGCAGAAAGTTCCAAACAAATCTCTGGCCTCAAAATGATTCAGTTCCATTGTCTGACTTCTCAGAGGAGATTCACAGTAGCGCTTGAAACCACCACACAATGTGTTGTGATCCTATCAGACCTCACAAGCAAAGCAGAGTTGGGATGGGTTAATATTTAGTTAGAGGATCTCCAAGAGACACTTAGGTGGAGTTGGCTATTCAGTATGTGGCATTGCTCCCTCTAAGCCTATCACCAGCCAATGCTTCAGCGTGGGATTAGGGGCATTGTGATGGGGATGCCATTTCTGATGAGAAATAAAACCAGATGACTTCAACCTCCTGACCACTCCTGGCCACCAGACTTCCTGGCATTTCACAAGAGCAGGGATGTTAGTTGGCATACTAGCCAGATACCAACGTGGTTAATTAAATTCTGCCAACCTAAAATTCCCTCTGCAGTTTCAACTGAAAGAGTAAAGCCATCTTTCTAGCCTCAACTGGAATCCTACAATAAAAAAGGAGCATCTAGCCATAAGTGTCTGAGAAATAAAAATAAAACAGCAACTCACCCCTCATTAAAACTGGTCACTCCCGCCCGCCCCTTCAAAGAACAGTTTCTCAGCAGAAAATGCTGTTTCGATGAAATCAAAGTGTGGACAGAATCTTTTTGTAAAATGATTTCAAATTGAAATGGAGTGTTTTGTCTTGACTTTCTTGTTTCATTTCATTCCAACTATTGGTTTGTTTTTAATTTTATTATATATTTATATTTTTATGTAGTAACTGTTGAAATGAAAGGTTTCAATAAGGCCATATTGATGTTTCTGAATCAAAATATTTCATAATTTCCATCCTCCATTCAAGATTTTACTTTTGGTACTTATTAGAGATGATCTTTTTTTTAACATTGAAATTTTTTATGGGATGGAAATTCCCTTTTCTGGGCAGTTCTACCTCCGTCCAGTGGAACTGAACTTCCTTACAAGACCTAAAACACCAATTTCCCTTCCCCAGCACAGCCCCTCACTGCCATCCAACCCCACCTTCACTGCAGCCTGGCCTTACTGCTTTATTTAGATTTGTATACCAAAATAAAAAGAGGTTCTTGTCCACCATCCTTGCCATAAATTATTCAAAACAGCCAGCCAGCAGAACACAAAACTTCCCCTCCCCCCCCCACAAAGATCAACCCCAGCAAACCCCATTCTGATGCAACTTTTGCACATAGATGTTCTCTGCTATGCACTTTGAAGGTCAGTAGCCATTGGCAATTACCTGAGAGGTGGGCAGTGGGGGAGCTTTGTTCACAGCTCAGTGTGTCTCACAGAGAACACTCTGCTGCCAGGTCCCTGTCTTAAATCAAGAGGGACCCACCTCAAGCAAATATCTCCAAAGGCCAGAGATAGGACACTAGATGGAGAGGGTCTGAATTACTACAGAGAACACTTTCGTGGGTGTCTGGCTGGTGGGTCTTGCCCACAAGTCAAGGATCTAACTGATCACCATATATGGGGCCAGGAAGGAATTTCTCCCCCAGTCAGATTGGCAGAGACGCTAGGGGGGGGGTTTGCCTTTCTCTGCAGCGTGGGGCACAGGTCACTTGCTAATTTGAACTAGAGCAAATGGTGGATTCTCTGTATATAAGTCTTCAAATCAAGATTTGAGAACTTCAGTAACACAGCCAGAAGCTATGGGCCTACTACAGGAGCCGGTGAGTGAGGTTCTGTGGCTTGAGATGGGCAGATCAGCCTGGAGGATCATGATGGTCCCTTCTGGCCTTAAAGTCTAGTAGTATGTCAGCTAACTGCAGCTGTGGCAACATAGTATGATGAGACAGGCTATCGGATGTTCGCAATGGCTTTGTCCTATTATATTCTTGCTGCTTTATCTTACCAACGGTGATGGGGGTGTGACACATGGATCTTCCAATAAAATGCTCTGTACTATATATTTCTATATACACTTGCCAAGACTATGAGAAGTTGTGGCAATTCAGGACATGATTTTCTTGCAATGTTACATGTTTTTGCAGAAAACAAGCTGAGAACCAGTGCAGAATTAGGACAATAATTTCAAGTCACATCGCAACAGATTTTACATAGTTACCTCACACACACGATTTGTAAATTGCCTTAGGCCACTGCTAGCTGAAAGGCATGATATGCAAATGTCATTATCAACATGGTGGAAATCAACTTTCCTTTAAGCACTCCAGGCTCTCTCTGTATGATTTCAATGTGCTGGCTTCCTAAACACTGGACTATATAGATAGATTTTTTTTTTTTTTTTTAAATAGAGTCACTCATTTCAAAATCTATGGTCAGCCAAAACAGGAAGAGTAATGGATGGCGACATAGCCCTTAAGAGGACCAAAGTTATTAGCCTAATGCATTGAGAAGAGTGATGCATTAAGACATTAAGAATCAAAACAATCACATTAATGCTTGACAGCATAAGCAGGAAACAAAAGATGAGAGATGTAATGTAAACCATATGGCTTAATAACTAATACCTCATTTAAGCATCTTTATTAAAACAGCTCTTATAGGTTTGGGTCTTAATAAATATGTAAAACATTGTTGGCAGGATGTTATGTTCTTTTATCCTCCAACCTCACCCCACCCCCAAACAAAACTGTCAAAGATCTGAATGCTACTTTTCCTTTCACAAAGTCCAAATTCTATGTCAACCCAATTAAGCCTACGCAGTTATAATAAATGAGGCTTGTCAGTTATTCTCACTTGAGACTTACACTGTAGCTAATATTACTCAATAATGCAGATGTTTTCTGTCTCTTTTCCTTGGAAAAAAAATACATTCAAATGAATTAATGATAAATAGGTATTAATATGGAGAGGACATGCTACAGAGTGACACAGGGCAGCTTATATGTCAAGTGGCAGAGATGTGTGTGAACAATGAAGTCCTCTAATAGTCTGATGTATTCTGGTAATTTATAAGTTGGTATGTTTCTGGACCACACAAGCCTTCTTTATTATGCTGCATAAAAATGTTAAAAACTCTAACAAAAGCCACGGGCAGTTTCCCAGCTGACATAAATGGTCTTCGGTACATGGCTTCAGTAGAACTATATTGCAATTTACACCAGTTCAGAATTTGCCCTGCCAGGAGCATTAAAGAGACAATGTCAAGATAAGAATCAATTTGCAGAGGTTGAGGGCTTCCTGAAATTGAATCAGAGAGATGCCGGTCACCAGCTAGATTCTCAGCTGGTGGAGTTTCAGTAACTTAAATGGAACTGTGTCTATCTACATCAGTTGAAGGCTTGGCCCCATTTTTAGAAATGATCCTCTCTAGTGTTACCAATGTCACCTTTGGTTATTAAAAGTGAATTATTTTTTTAAAAAATGAAATCTACATGCAGAGTTTTACTTTCTTTTTTTTTGGAAATAAACTTGTTTCCTTCATTTCTTAAAATAATTTCCATATGGATTAGTTTTGGAATGGATTTTTGACTTTTATGCTTCCCATCCTGCAGGATTTCCTTCTTTTTGTGTAATAGCTTTACAAATTGAAACTAACGCCAGCAAATTTGGAGCCAGATGACAAACATTCCAAAGCTCGGGAAGCATTTGAATCCAGTGAGAGAGAGAGAGAGAGAGAGATCATCTCTGGCAAATGGATTTATTGTTGCTGGAGCCTGGACTGGAACCCTGGTGTCCCCACCCCTGGGGGGAGTGCCCTAACCACCAGGCTATACAGTCTCTCTCTCTGGCCCCACCGACTAGTCAACTATTTTATTCATAGATGAACTTCTCCAACAGGAGAGATTGAAAGAGACCCACCCCGGAATAGCCAATAGCCTGGCAGAAAAGGGCGCTCACATAAGAGAGGAGAGACCTGGATTCACATCTTTGCTCCAGAACAGGGATTCAAATGCAGTTTCCCACATCCCAGGGGAGTGCCCCAAACCACTGGGCTATTGTACATGAGGAGGGCACCACCAGTTTTGTGAATCTAGCCCTTCATTACCCCCCCCTTTTTTTTTAAATAAAAGCAAAGTTTAAGTGCCTGAAATTGAAATGTTTTGTTTGACTCAAGCAAAACATATCATTGACCCAAAATGAACATTTTTTGATTCACCAAAAATGTAGAAAAATTTCAGGTTTGGGGTCAACCTGAACCCATATTTATTTATGTATTGACACTGCCAAAGAACTGAAAAGCCAGTCAGAGGTAACAGAATAGTATAACCGTGCAGACACTGCGGGCCAGATTCTGATCTTAGCCATATTTCTGTAAATCCAGAATAATTCTATTAGTGCCAACAGTGTTACTCCAGACCCAAGAACGACTACGATCCAATTCAGTACTATGCCGGTGGAGTTTTGCCACTGGATCAAGCACCTGGCTTCCGACGCTTCACCTCATCTAGGGTATGGCTACACTGCAATCACTGTAATCTAGTTAGCTCTTGTACTGATAGCAGTGGAATTGCAGCCTGCAGGCTTCAGCAAGGCTTGCCCATGACCCTGGGGTAATTACTTGGGCAACTAGCCCATACTGCTGCAACCTTACTGCTACGGTAACAGGCTAGCTAGATCAAAGCTGGCTCAGGTATGCCTACACAGGCTGCAATCAGGCCTCCAATCACAGCGTAAACATACCCCTCCCCTGCACTACTTCATAGTACTGTAGCTGGTGTGGTCTAAAAAAATCTCTTGTCTCACCACCTTCTCCACATATAAATGAAGAACAGGAAGGGTTAGATAAAGGCCAACGCAGCAATGAATTCTGATTCCAGGCTTTTAAAAGAAAATGCAGAGTAATCTCAGTTATTTTACTTTAAAAACAAAAACCCCATTTCCTAATCTCATGTTTGAAGAAAGTTGGGTAAAACTGTCAGTTTCCTGTTTTAACTAGAGGCTCCATCTTTTGAGATCTATAGTAAGTAATAAATAGATTCTCACCTACCTACTTTCTGAAGCAATTCAAAGCCCACCTGGGCTACTGAAGTGCCTGCTTACAATAGAGAATAGGGTAGGAGCTGAAGGATTTGACACTGCCCCAGACAGACACTTAATAAATAGTGTTCTCTTGATATGATTGAAACCAGCTGAGTGAAATGGAATGGTGTGGAACCTTACCTCAGTAGAATGAAATAAAGATAAAGTCAGAATAAATGTGTCTCCCTCTCCCACCTCTCTTAAGTGAGCAAACCTGCTTTTCATAACTTTAAAAGAGTAAATATCCAGGACTTTCTACTAAAAGAGTCAGCCAATTTTTAAACTATTCCAAAAAAACATGAAAACCATTTGCTTTCTTCTGTGTCTCTAAGAGATCAGCAATTCCAAAGCTTTGACTGGCTTCAAAGGAAAAAAAAATGTGAGAGCAAGAGTTTCAGTAGTGACTTTGGGGTACCCAACTTGAAATTCCTCACAGGTTTTCAAAAAAGTGCTGAGCACCTGCCCTCCAAAAATCAGGCCCTTTAAAAGATATCTGAAATTGGGCATCCAAAATCACTAGTCACTTCCGAAAAACTTGGTCTTCAGTTGAAGTGCCTGAAACCATTCGTCACTTTGGAGAAACCTTGGTTCAAATATCACATATTGATATAGGACTTCTAATCCCCAAAGGATCACAGAATGATTTATGAACCTGTGCTACGTCTACCAGAGGAACCACCATGTCTACCCTTGAAGTGCAGCCATCACTGGGGTGAAACACAGCAGCTGTTCAACAGCGCATGGCCCTGCTATGCAGCTGCCCAAACTATTTAATGCACTAGAGTATAGTATCCAAGAGAGAGTGCAGGGAGAAATCAGGCCAGTAGAATGTCATTAACCTGATCGAATTTTGCCCAGTGCAAACAGCTCTAATACTTGCCTCTAGCAAAAGTTGCTGGAGGATCTTTAATGCGGTCTGTTTTAGGTTCAGGTGGCAACTTTAACAGTACAGCACCAATCTCAATCACCAAGACCAATTCCTGATCCTGCAAAGAATACACATGAGTAACTTTACTCAGGTGAGTACTCCCATTCAGCCAACAGGATCAGTCAGGTGAGTAAAGTTACCTGCATGCTGCAGTCTTTTCAGGGTTGGCCCCCCAACTTAGATTTCTCTGCTAGATCTCCCACCCAGTCACTGACTGGGTCTAACTCTGTTTAGTACCCGAGTACCTTGCGGGGTTTGACTATGGTGAGAAGGATGGTATGAGAACCTACATAGAATAGTTATATCTGAGGAAATCAGATCAGTAAAAGTGCATATGAAACAAGAACAAACTGAACCAAAATATTTTTTTTAAACTGAGCATTTGAGGGACATTAAGTTTCTTAATCAGAAGCTAAATATGCATAAACAGAGAAGTGCCATATGCAAACAAGAGAAGAAGCCAGAGAACACTCCTAAAACGCATTGTACGGTTACAGAAATCCAGCAAGTTGCGGGGGCTGGAGGATTTTCTTTATATTAGGTTTATGTCCAAGAGTGAAAGGGAGAAAGTAGCCATTCAGAGAGGAATGGGAGCTTAAAAAGAAAATAATATTCTTAGAAGCTTCAACACTCTGGAAGCTCATTTGTCATGAGACACATGATAACGGACTTGAAGAAATGCAGGCACTGGCTGTAAAAGTCATTAATTTTAGGGCTTTTGTGCAGCGGTCATCAGAGGGAAGAGGAGAATATTAGCACATGCAGGCGCTGTCAGCCACATGATGATTTTAGTTATCTTGGTGTAAATCCAGACTAACTCCATTTGTGTTACTCCTGATTTACAACAGTGCTAATGAGAGCTGAATGTGGCCCTGTATTTTTCTGGATAAACTTTTGATTGATCTATCGATCAATTAATAGTAAGGATTGGGACTGCCCTCCTGTCAGTGAGCAGGTTGCTGTATTGTTGAGATTTTCAGATTACAGGCTTATTTTTTGTTCATTTGATTTCACTGGAGCTGCACCAATTTACACCAGCTGAAGATCTGACCCATCAAGTTTCAAAGTATTTGACATTCTACAAGCTACTGCTATTTTAAAACATCAGTTTGTCCTGCCTATCTGCCAGGGTTTCTTGCACCTTCCACTAAGCATCTAGAACTGGCTACTGTCAAAGCAAGACAGTGGACTAGATGGCACACAGATGTGATCCAATGTGACAATTCCTACATTCACATTAGAGCTGGCCAGAAACAGACTTTAGTCTGAAAACACCAGTTTGTTGTACCAGAGATTTCTCATGAAAGGAAGTTGGGTTCAACCACCTTTCACCGAATCACAGCTAGGTTTTCATCGGAAAGCTACCTACTTCCCTGCTAGCTCACCTGGTGGGCTGCTGGGGAGTCCTGCCATGAGGACAGCTGAACCCGAGATTCTAGAACCCATGGTTCTGGGGTAGTTCCATCACATGGACTGCCCTGAGGCCAGGGAGTCCAAGGCTCTGGACTCCCAGGTCAGACATGTAGTCCCAGGCCAGCTGGCCCACCCGCCGCATGAAATGAAAACTTAGTTTTTATCAAAAATGTTCACAAAAATACACCAAAATTTCAAACAGCTCTAAGTATGACATCGTCTTTCCAATGTGGCTTTCCTTAGAGTTATCAATGGCTTTCCAGCCTAGAGAAAAGGGATCAGATTTTCAGATGTATTTAGGAGACTAAAGATGTAGATAAGAACTTAGTGCAATTTTTAAAAGCACTCAGCAGGGTTAAGTGCCTACTATCCATAAAACGTATGGGGGAGCATCATAATTTCAGTGTGAGTTAGGCACCTAACCTAGTTAGCTGCTTTTGAGAGAAAAAAAAAAATCACACTTGGTGCCTACCTACATCTTTGGGGTCCTAAATACCTTTGAAAACATGGCCCTGAGTGTTATCATGCTTTCTACATGAGGCTCCTATTGAAAGCCATCTGGAAACTTCAGCTACTGCAGACCCTTAGTGGAATCCTTAATGATCACAGGTGGATCACAGGTTATGTCTCACTCAAAAGACATTGGGAGACAAACTTTCAAAAAAAGCACAATTGGCAATGAAGCACCTAACTCCCATTGACTTTCAATGGGAGTTGTGTGCCTAATTGCCCTTTGTGCCTTTGAAAATATCACCCAGCATCTCCTAACACACCATGCCAGGCCATTGGTTCAGTACCTGCTCAATGAGAATGCCTTCTCCTAAATAACCAACACAGCTTCCCTTTAAAATGTTTTCCTTAGAGATCTCACTGTACAAGAATAGACCAAAAGTCCCATTCCAAAGGTATCTAAGTCACTTAGGAGCCCAAATACCATTGATTTTAATGGGATTTAGGAGCCTACGTGAGTTAGGTGCTTTTGGAAATAAGACTTCAGGTCTATACTTACTAAGCTTATGAAGTCTGATCAGTAACACTATCTAGTTTATAAGATAAGTTAAGGCTTGTCTACATGGGAAAGTTATGCTGGTATAAGCTAAAATGTGAGTTTAAACCACTATAGATACACTGCTCTAATCCTCCATGTGTATGCTCTTATACTGGTGTAAGTGCGCCTTCCTTAGTTTTAGCTTATGTTACATGGGAAGGAGTTTAAGCTAAACCAAAAAAAATCCCCACTCTTATACCAAAGTAAGTGTGTCCATTACTTTATAGTTCCTCATTAGCATTTCTTTTTAAATTGGGATCTAGGCATTTTTTTAGTTGAACATTTTATTGTGTTGTCAGCATTTCTTTGTAGGAATGTTATGTTCTCTTAAATTCCCCTGTCTTGAATTTGGCCAGTTCAGGAGCAAAGGGGGAGATGCAAATTCAATCAATCCACTTGCAGGGAAGAGGCCATAATTCTTTAAGAAGAGATAAATAATTAAACAAGTCTGTGTTCTGGGAAGGAATGGGCGGGAGGGTTGATTCTGCGGGTGCATGTATGGAAAAACTGGACAATTCTCCCATAAGCATGACTCGTCAGATGATTTCATAAGCCATGAAGGTATCATTACATTTCTGCCATTATGTGTTGTAGGACTTCATGTGACACTTCCATTTCTTCCCTTGTTCCTACAAACCCAGCTTCTGCCAGGAAACAGTGCTTCTCCAGACTCTCCAACATTCTTCATTGGACTATAAAACTAATAGCCTTTAAAAGAGGAAAAGGAGAGACCATCCACTGTATTTTCATGGTCATAAATACTTGCCTCATAAACTGAAGACTATAGGAAGCATGGATTTGAATGTGGTTTATTGTACTGTTCAGATAACAGAAAGCCTGATTTTTTTTTTCCCTTCATAGAAGCAAAAATCCTCTACAGGTCAAGACATTTAATTTTATAGTGTGTAAAATATGTATGTTTGCATTAAAAACATACAGCTGAAAAGTGCTTCCTTTGTGCCATTCAGTTGCACAAATTGTTGTTTTTGTTTTTAGTATCCACCATAATCATAATTTAAACCAAACAACTTATTTTTCATATGTTGTACTTTCTGGGATAAGGACTCCCAGTTAGCTCCCATGTTTGCTTTCTCCTCGTGTGTTAAACTGGAATAAGTTGGGGGTGTTCTTTCATAATTATACACAGGGAACAATGACATAGTTATAGGCAAGAAAAATGGACACTGGGTGTGTTGCAAATAACAATTAGTGAATTATTATTCAGATCATCCAATTAAAGAGCAACCAAACTTACACTAAATTATCATCACAAGTCCCTGTTTTTAAAGGCCATTATAAAGACTCTCCAGAATAACGTGTACAATTTTGTTGGACCTTTAAGTATCCCATTTGCTGGTCAACTTGTTTTGCCACTAGCTTAGGGGACAGATTCTGCCCCTTTAACTCCTTCAAGCAGCACCTAAAATTGCAACAGTCCCATGGATTTCGATGGGGCTACTCATGTTGCCAAGTACTATGCAGCATGAGAAACTATGAATGGATCAGATGCTTGAGACAAGGGGTGAAATCCTGACCTCATTGAAGTCAATGGCAAAACTCCTGTTGACTTCCGTGGGGCCAGGATTTTATCTAAGTTCCGCTGTGGCTGCAGTAACCAACACTACTGATTGAAGGATAGATTGTCCCATTCGGCACAGCCCTGAACAAAAGGTGGCATATAAGATGCAGGCGGATGTGTATCTTTTACTCCTCTCTCTGTGGACATATAAATCCAACTCACATTTAGCATTTAGACTAAAAGATGATCAATTGTAAGGTCTTTGGGGCAGGCACCATCTTTTTGTTGTGTGTTGGTACAGCACCTAGCACTTTGTGGTCCTGGTCCGTGACTTCAACTCTTACCTGCTATGGTAAAAATAATAATCAACCTTTTTTTTTCCCTTTGGTTCAGCATCAGCCTGCAAAAGAGGACGCTGTGTCTGACTAATTGTATTAAAGAGATATTACATCTACTATTAAACTAAAAATACCCACACAGCTCAAGTTTCAAATATTTGTGATCAACCCACAGAATAAAAACTGAAAAAAAGTCAGTCAAATAAATTCCCTATTAAAAAAAAACAACCAACAACAAATCTGGGGAAATTGCAGTCAGCTCATGGTGAGCAGAGGAAGAGTCTTAAATTTGTCAAATAAATTATTCAGTGTGAATTATTCACTCCGATCTAGTTCTGATGAGATTCAATACTCTCTCTTTTTGAGTAAAGCCTTTTTCTTTGGTCTTTGACTTTCCTTTCCCACCTCCAGGAGGGAATTCAAAACCAAGCAACAAACACAATCAGGTGTAAGAATGACGGACTCACAAAAAAGGATGGAAAGATCTAAATATGTTTAGGCTGGGTAGAAGATGACCGGTTGGAGGAGCCTGCAAATATTTGAATGAAGTAAACACCAACGAGAGGGGGATATAACTATGAGTCAAGGGATGAAATTAAGAAATTCGGCCTAAATTTTCCGTATTGGGAAAGACTTCTTGACAGTAAGATCTATTGAGTTGTCTAGTTGTCTCCCAAAGGAAGCAGTGAAAGTCTCATCACCTGGGACATTTGAAGTTAGATCTCCGTCTCTAACTCCTATTATTTCCTTTGTTTAGCAGTCAGTGTAGCACAGGAGGAAAAAAACAACGTGATTTGGTGACTTATGATGTTTCGTCCCATATTTAGGGCAGTGATTTCTTCTTATTTTATATTGGTGTTGTCCCTTTTAATGGTGAATTTCTAAGCAGAAAGGTGACTTTTTGTTTCTTTATGTTGCATAAAAGCAAAGGGTAAAATTTTCAAAGCACCTAAATCCCACTTGCAAGAGACTTCGACCCCCCTAGTGCTTAGAGGCCAAATTGTTAAGGTATTTAGGTGACTAATTCCTGTTGATTTTAATGACAGTTAGGCATTTAAATACCCTTTAAAAATCTGGCCCTTAGTCACTTTTGAAAATGGGGCTTAGGCTTCTAAAGTCATTTGGGTGCTTATGAAATTTTTATCCCAAATCTCCATTACTTTTATTTTTATTTATTGGCCCTTTGAGTTGAAATGAGAATGGGAAGTTAGCCTGGAAGAAACCCATTGTTCCAAGCAAACTCGGGAATCCATTTGACAAAACAACAGCGCACGGCTGGTGCTAACGGGCCCCCTTATTGGCGATTTCAGCAGAGGGGTCAAGAACTCGACTTAGATTGCAAGCTCTTTGGGGCAGGGACTGTCTGTGTTCTGTGTTTGTACAGTGCCTAGCACCATGGGGTGCTGGTCAATGACTGTGGCTCCTAGGCAGTATTGTAATGCATATAAATAATGGATCAGGCAGACTGAACTCCCGTTTTGCCCCTAAAGGTGATTCCTTAAGGGCAGGGTTGAGACATATTGGATGGGGCAGTAGAGAGATAATTTGCAGTATTGTACACACCAGCACCAGCATTGTACACACTGCATAAATAACACAGGTGTTTTGTTTCTGATTTGCCTCTCTGGCCTGGCCACATTCATACAATAAAATGCAGCTTTTTAAAAACCAAATTCAAATATTCACGTCCAACTAAACAAATGATCAGAATTCTTGTTGAATTGTTGCTCCCCTAAAAGATCATGTTTCCCTTCCCGTGACTTCACTCGCTCATCTTCATTTCTTGTTACCTTATTTATCCTGTTGTTATTTCTATTACTGTAACTCCTAGGGCGCCTACTCATAGACCAGGACCCCCGTTGTGCTAGGCTGCGTCCGCTTGACTGTTTACGTGTTGGTTACACACCACATCTGCCAATAGGATATAATATTGTAATTCTGTCTATGAGCAGCCTTTCACTAGCTTAAAAATTCACTTAAAAACTTTCCAGAAGATTAAGGTTGATTTAGAAGATTTTGTTAGAACAGGTAGATTCATTGCAAGCGGATGCTTTCCACTCCA
This sequence comes from Trachemys scripta elegans, assembly GCF_013100865.1. Taxonomy (NCBI): domain Eukaryota; kingdom Metazoa; phylum Chordata; order Testudines; family Emydidae; genus Trachemys; species Trachemys scripta. Next base: position 149,575,432 of record NC_048299.1, read on the forward strand.
CCCTTCCAAAAGTAACTTCAAGCGTACAGAGTAGCACTTTTTAAAGGCTGGGATGTTCAAAGCCACTGGGCAGGCTTTTGACACCAAATTCTCACCCATTTTAATAGAAATTGGGCATTCAAATGTCTTAGCCATCTTTGAAAAATCTCAACCCCACATTTTAGGCATGGAAGAAAATCTCAGATCCTGAAAGTAACATGCTTGTAAATTATGTGTCGTCTCCCCCTGTAGGCAACATGGGGATAACAGCCTACTACTTCAGCCAGATACTGTGATTGAGCTCAAGTGGTTTGGTTCTGAAAGTCCTCTACTCAAATGTTTTTGACCACCGGGCGTGAGGATCACTCACTACACATGCACCCTGAATGCTGGGAATGTCAACCCAGAGCCAAGTTTATGGCTTGGGACCTTCTTTATTATGGACTAACGCTTGCCAAACACTGAATTTTTAAGTCAAAACATCATCGTATTCCGCTAATGCAAAAGACAATCTTAATTCAAATCAGCCTTAACAGTTTGCTTATTCACTTTACATGTAGAAGTAAAATAATAGCTAGCCCTTGTATAGTCCTTTTCACCCACAGACTTCAAAGTACTTTGGAAAGATGGGGAAGCATCATCATACCCATTGATAGAGATGGGGAATCTGAGAAGTGACATGTCATGTCCAAGGTCACACAATGATTCCATGTAAGAGCCAGGAATTAAAAAAACAGGGTCTCTTGCATCCTAGTCTAGTGTCCTATTTATAGGCTTGGGAGAATTCAATTTTTTTTTTTTTTAATAATTTCAACGGATAATATTGATGCTTATTTCTAAGCACTTGTTCCCATTCCTAGAGATCCAAAACTTCTTGCAACTGAAAATTTGGAGGGGTTAGACAATTATTTGGAGGGGCTAGTCATTGATTTGAAAACAAGTTAAAGCTTTATTTATAGCTATTAAAAATCAAAATGTCAACATCATGTCAAAAAGATACAACGTAAATATCCTTCAGTCGAACTCTAATAAGTTCTCAAGCAGCATTTTACCTACCTTGTCTGTAAATTTCAATCACCCCCGGTGGAAATATTTTTCCGTCGGTTTGTGTGTGCAGTGAAATTGGCCTTGACTGACTCTGAACAGTACAAATCTAATCCTTCCAAGTCTACCTATCTATTTGTAAACAGCTTGGTCAAGAAGAGCACAATGTGCATGTCTGTGGAAAATTATTATACATTGCAGCAGCGCCCAGAAACCCCAGCTGAGATTGTGGCCCCCATAGTGCTAGGTGCTGTACAAACACAGAGGGAGATACAGTCCTTGTGCTGAAGAATTTATAGTCTAAACAAACCAAGGCAAACAAGCGGGGGTGGAGGGGAGGGGGATCAGCAGCACAGAGAGAGGAAGTGATTTGCCCAGGGCCATACACCAAGTTGGTGGCAAAACCAGGAATACAACCAGCTCTCATGTCCCCTAGCTCCGTCCCCTCTCTGCTCATCCACATCCTCATCATAAAATGGAAATAATGCTCGCTGAGACCCAAGCTTGGGTTGCTAAGTTCAACTTCACACTATATTTTTATAAAATTTGCTATTTAAAAAAAATAAACATCTCTAATAAGAACCTTGACAGCCCCTTCACTGGGGTGGTGTTAACAGCACAGCTGTGCTAGGGACAGGACAGACCTCCCACACCTGATGCATTGCTGACCTTCCAAATGCTCCACGAGGCTATCGAGAGACTGCAAATCATGATATTTACAGCGCTCTGCCAGACAGGAATAAAAGCCCCGACATGCCATTAATGGTATGAAATTAGAACACAAGCCCGGATTTATGGAGGCTTGGCAATTCCATGTCTATCACTCACTGTAAGTCGATTAGCAGGCAGCAAGGTTCTATTAGAGAGCTATTGTATTCATACAGCATCTATGGCCTGATCTCAAACACACGCACACATACACACAAACGGAGCCCTCAAATAGGGGCAAAGCTTCCAAAGAACAAGCAGCCCCAAATGCAACAGTAAACCTGGGTTCCTGCAGGAGAGGAGGGGGCCATAGAGAGGATGTACTCAGTGGTGGCCTTCTGCAAACAGCACAGGACATGGGAACACACAACCAAATTCAAAGCTCACTGAGAATCAATGGAAAGACTCTAATTGTACAGTGTCCAGTTTTGGGCCCCACACTACAAGAAGGATGTGGAAAAATTGGACAGAGTCCAGCGGAGGGCAACAAAAATGATTAGGGGACTGGGGCACATGACTTATGAGGAGAAGCTGAGGGAACTGGTCTTATTAGTCTGCAGAAGAGAAGAATGAGTGGGAATTTGATAGCCTTCACCTACCTGAAGAGGGGTTTCAAAGAGGATGGATCTAGACTGTTCTCAGTGGTAGCAGATGACAGAACAAGGAGTAATGGTCTCAAGTTGCAGTGGGGGAGGTTTAGGTTGGATATTAGGAAAAACTTTTTCACTAGGAGGGTGGTGAAGCACTGGAATGGGTTACCTAGGGAGGTGGTGGAATCTCCTTCCTTAGAGGTTTTTAAGGTCAGTCTTGACAAAGCCCTGGCTAGGATGATTTAGTTGGGGATTAGGTCCTGCTTTGTGCAGGGGGTTGGACTGGATGACCTCCTGAGGTCTCTTCCAACCCTGATATTCTATGATTGACTTCAATGGGCTTTAGATCAGGCCCAGTGGATAAAAGGCTATGTAAAGCCTCTGGCCACACCCCAGGTAGGGACTATAGAGCAAACCACCGGTGCTATTGCATTTCTGAAACTGTGCCCTGGGTTGTGGGGGAGGAATCTATTGTCCTCGCATGCCATCCCCAATCTCCTGATGCATTTTTCCTGTTCACAGCTCATTTATCCAAGCTGTATGCACGGACCAACATAAGAACAGCCATACTGGGTCAGACCAATGGTCCATCTAGGCCAGGATCCTGTCTTCCGACAGTGGCCAAAGCCAGGTGCTTCAGAGGGAATGAACAGAACAGGGAATCATTGAGTGATCCATCCCCTGCCATCTACTCCCAGCAGAGGCTACGGATATCCAGAGGGTAGGGTTCCACCCATTGACTATGATTGTGTGAAGTACCACCACCTTTTGTTTTAAACCTGCTACCTATTAATTTCATTGGGTGACCCCTAGTTCTTGTGTTATGTGAAGGAGCAAATAACACTTCCTTATATACTTTTTCCACACCAGTCACTATTTTCTAGACCTCTATCATATCCCCTCTTAGTCTTCTCTTTTCTAAGCTGAAAAGTCCCAGTCTTTTTAATCTCTCCTCATACAAAAGTTGTTCCAAACCCCAATCAGTTTTTGTTGCCCTTCTCTGTACCTTTTTCCAATTCCAATATATCTTTTTTGAGATGGGATGACCAGAACTTCACACAGTATTTGAGGTGTGACTGTACATAAGAACGGCCATTCTGGGTCAGACCAAAGGTCCATCTAGCCTAGTATCCTGTCTTCTGACAGTGGCCAATACCAGGTGCCCCAGGGTGAATGAACAGAACAGGTAATCATCAAGCGATCCATCCCCTATTGCCCATTCCCAGCTTCTGGCAAACGGAGGCTACGGATACCATCCCTGCCCATCCTGGCTAATAGCCATTGATGGACCTGTCCTCCATGAACTTATCTAGTTTATTTTTTAACCCAGTTGTAGTCTTGGCCTTCACAATATCCTCTGGCAAGGAGTTCCACAGGTTGACTGTGCATTGTGTGAAGAAATACATTTTTGTTTTAAACCTGCTGCCTATTAATTTAATTTGGTGACCCCTAGTTCTTGTGTTATGAGGAGTAAATAATGCTTCCTTATTTACTTTCTCCACACAGTCATGAGTTTATAGACCTATATCATATCCCTCCTTAATCATCTCTTTTCCAAGCTGAAAAGTCTCAGTCTCATTAATCTCTCCTCATAGGACAGTTGTTCCATACCCCTAATAATTGTTGCCCTTTTTTGAACCTTTTCCAATTCCAATACACCTTTTTTGAGATGGGGCAACCACATCTGCATGCAGTATTCCAGATGTGGGCGGACCACAGATTTCTATAGAAGCAATATGATATTTTCTGTCTTGTTATCTATCCCTTTCTTAATGATTCCCAACATTCTGTTTGCTTTTTTGACTACCACTGTACATTGAGTGGATGTTTTCAGAGAACTATCCACAATGACTCCAAGATCTCTTTCTTGAGTGGTAACAGCTAATTTAGACCCCATCATTTTATAGGCAGAGTTGAGATTATGTTTTCCAATGTTACATACCACAGTTAGTAGTTCTGCAATTTCATATGAGTTCCTACAGAACTCTTAGGTGAATACCATCTGGTCCTGGTGATTTATTACTGTTTAATTTATCAATTTGTTCCAAAACCTCCTCTGTTGACACCTAAATATGGGACAGTTCCTCAGATTTGTCACCTAAAAAGAATGGCTTAGGTGTAAGAATCTCCCTCACATCCTTTGCAGTGAAGACCAATGCAAAGAATTCATTTAGCTTCTCCGCAATGATCTATCTTCCTTGAGTGTTCCTTTAGCACTTTGATCGTCCAGTGGCCCCACTGGCTGGTTGGCAGGCTTCCTGCTTCTGATGTATTTAAAAAAAAAAATTGCTACTAGTTTTTGAGCCTTTGGCTAGTTGCTCTTCAAATTCTTTTTGGGCCTGCCTAATTATAGTTTCATTCTTGACTTGACAGAGTTTATGCTCCTTTCTATTTTCCTCAGTAGGATTTAACTTCCAATTTTTAAAGGATGCCTTTTTGCCTCTAACCACTGCTTTTACTTTGTTGTTGAGCCATGGTGGCACTTTTTTGGTGCTCTTACTAAGACAAGTCGCAGAGGGCTTTTCATCTTCAAAGTGCTTCACAAACCTGCATGGCTCACTGCTGCTTTAGGAAGATAATTACTGTGATGCAGGCAGTGTGGATTTGCATAAGTGAGAGCGGACTTTCGATCTAATTTTAGGGAACTGAACAGAAGGCAACACTAGAGCTGGAAAGAAAATTTCCACTAAAACAAACTTTTGATTTGAAAAAAAAAAAAAACAGGTGGGATTGGGGGTGTGGGGGCAGAATTTCACAACATTTTCTGACTCGCTCAGGAACACACACATACATGGGATTACCATACATAACACCAATTATCACCCATTCAGTTGTGATGACCCCATCACAAATTGTGAGCAGGATCTGAATCTCAGACCTTCAATGCCAAAGTATAGACCTCTACCACTTAAGCTAAAAGAGTAACTATTAGCTAGTAGTAGGTGAGTTTTATCCTCTATGTAGACCATCCACTAGAGGGGGACAGACACTTTACCAGCTGGTTACACAAGGTATACCGATTATATTTGGAGCTGGCTGGCTCACCATTTGGAAAATTTCAGTGAAAATGTGTGTGGGGGGGAGGGGGGGTGGAATATGGTTCCATTGAAATTTTTGGTAGAGCATTTTTACTTTGTCAAAAAATTCAAAACTGAAAATGTTTGGTTTTCAGTTTTCCAACAGTCGAAATAGTCCACAAAAATTTCATTTAGTTCAAAATCCAATTTTCTGTCCAGAAACAAACCCCAAATGTTTCCATAGGAAATATTTGACCAGCTCTAATTATACTCCACCAGCCCCACACAGTGATGGGAAATCTGACCCTCTTGAGGAAAAAGGTAGAAAACGTACTGCAGTGGTCCCCTAGTCAGGGTAAGACATTTATGTTTACACAGCACCTGTCATTGCATTTTATACTAAGGAATTATCACTCTAGAACATTTGCAAATGATTTTAAAAACAACATTCACCTTTTTACAGTTGATTTTTTTACCCCCCTAACAAGAAGCAAACATGTATCAGCAGCATTAGACAGAACACATATGCTGTGGTATGTTGAGGACTCCGTTGGAATTACAATCTATCACTTTTCGAGTGTGTGTCAAGGGGGCAGGCCCAGTTGTCCTTGCAGGCCAAGGGGCTCTGTAGGGAAGCATGTGATCAGAATCAATCTGGAACAAGGTGAGGGTGAGTTGTGCCTCGCTGTCTTAGAGAGCAGCCTGCTTTGTCACATTCTGTTTTGGTTACTGCAGGGTATTGTTCTGGATTCTATGAATAAAAGCAGTGAAATGTTGCAGCCCTCCAACTTTTTTAAATATAACTTCTCTGTGGCCATGCCATGAGCATCTCTCTCTCTCACACACACTCTTTCTGTTCTCCCTTTCTTTGGGAGATAATGCCCCTTGCTGCCCGTCCAGCTATGTTCCAACTCAAATGAGTATTTATAACTTCCAGATAGAGTGGATAACGCAAAGCTTTAATATGACTGAGAAATCTCCCCCCACCACCTCCTCTCTCTCTCTCCTCCCCCGACCCCCTCCCCCAGATAATAAAACTTGGATCTCTTTAGGGACAGACATCTTCCCCCATATCCCAAATCAGTGGCTGGCATCTGAAGGAGCCCCTCTTTTAACAACACCATGCTGTCAGCGTTTGAGTCTGTCAAACCACACTCACTCTCCACCCACCCACCCCCTGTGGTTGGCTCAAGGCTCTGAGTCCCATTAGGGAGTGCTGCTAGAGTAGCTTGATTTAGAAGATAATGGAAGGTACAAGAGGAAATCCTTCCAAGTGGTAGGTTTAAGGAGCAGAACAAGCATGGATCCTGGCAAAAGCTGTGGCGTGGTTGCCAAGAAACTCTATATGATGCAGGTGCAAATAGTTTTTTTAAATTCAGGCTCATTAAAATATGTATTTTGCAAAGGGGATTAAATTAAAACATCTGGAAACTGGGGGAAGAGTGAAGGGGGAGGAGAACATAGTGTATGTGAGAGAGAGTTTCTCTCAGTTTCCAGTTTGAAAGTAGATTTGAAGGCCCCTGACTTCATCAGGATCCATAATTGTGGGAAAGTAACCTGAAGATGCCAAACAACAGGAAATTACCAGAAGAATCTGTCAGCACAATCAGCTGCTATTTTCATTGTTCTTTGGCAAATTTATACACAGTCGGGAACACCTGGGCTGGCACGCAGCCCGGGTTTGACTAATTGCCAGGGGAGAGGAGCAGTCATTTGTCTTCGGTGGGGTTTCCTACGCTCGCTCCTCAAAACATGTGGTTTCACTTTTCCCCTCTCTCTGCAGGAAATGGCAGGACAGTGAAACGCAGAATAAATGAGTTCGATTCCAAGAGGTTGCCTCCTCAGAGGCCACTCCAAAAATAACTGTCTTGTGAGAGGCTGTTAATAACCAAGATTCTATATACTGTCTTCAGCAAACAACATTTCAAAGGCACACTGTTCCTTTTCTCCCCAGACCCGATGTACATTAAAAACATGGTGGGGGGAAAGATGACAATGAAGGAAAAAGCAGCTCAATAATAAGAGTCCTCCGTACATTTCAAGCAGGATTCACATGCTCTTCAAACTGCCTTGCAAAATTCTCCTCACTTTGGGCAAACTTAGCTTTTCTTGAATAGCTGCTTTTCCACCATTACTTTAAGATGGGCAAATAAATTTAGTTAACGGGCTGGTAAAAATTTCATGGTTGTCAAGCGGCTTTCTCTCTCTCTCTCTCTCTCTCTTTTTAAAAAAGGCATCATTCCACTTTTAAAAAGAGTTTGAGCCAGATCCTCAATAGAGTTACACCGGGCTATACCAGCTGAGGATCTGTCTCTATTGAATTTAGGGCCCAACACTTACTAGAATAAGTGTTCTCGGATGATTCACAGTAACAAGCTCCGCTCAGAGTAATAAGCGTTTGAAAAATAAGGCATTTAGTTTCTACTCCTTCTATTTCAGGGATCCACGTCTGACTATCTGAAAGCAATACTTGATGCATGGGTCTCAGATAAAGAAAATGCAACTGAAAAAAACCCTTCCCCAAACTGAGACAACTCTTAAACCCAAGTCTTGAAACGTAGATTTTAAAAAATATGCGACAGACAACAGAAGAGTCCCAGCAATCACCTGCATTATAGCTTTATCTCTGCGGAGACGTTGGTTTTGACATTGTAAGACTGCACTTTAAAAGATCACCTCTTTACAAGAACCACCTGTCTAAAGCGACAGCTTTTTCCTTTAACTTCAGAACATATTTTTAAGGTTAACATACCACTAAAAAAAAAAAATTGTTCCTCCCATCACCACCAATTCTTAACAATCCAGGCTAAGATACCCCTTACATGTAGCAAAAACATATTTTAATATATTCCTCTTTCAGACCTATAGTGCCTTCTAATTTAATTGCATCATATTTTAACGTTTCAGACTGGGCAGTGTGTTTTATATTGAAGTGTATAACCGCATTTGGTATATTTTCACCTGAATCTTGTCCAAATCTTACAGCGATTTAGTGTCCTGGCACCGTGACAACCAAGAATCAACTACTTTTAAATGCCTTTTTTTTTTTTAAACATACAGCAGATTATCATTAGGCTGGGTGAAGGCGCTGGGGAGGGGGGGAACATTTGGGTTTGATTTGGTTTCAGTTGCAGACTCCTTACTAGAGCAGAGCTGAATTGTAATTCTAAAGTGACCCACCTTTTCTTTCCTTTCCCCAACAAAAGGTGAAAGATATGATGGAACATTTTACAATATGCAGCATATCAGTTATCAGCACTGATAGAGTTTGGAATTGGCTTAATTTCTCTACAACTGAGATGTTTTGACATGTTTATTTGTTTAATTTGTTTATTTTGACTAGCTCTGATTATAATTGGCAGCAATGAACAGAATTAACATTAGACAGTGTCTTAGACTTGTCGGTTACAATAATGCAAAAGGCATGTGAAGACAAATCCTCGGAATAAGAGACAACAGAGTTGGGTCCAGCTGCAGCACGGCTTTATTACCGGTTCAGGGGTGCGGGTGTGGGAGGGAGGGAGTGAACAGTGTTGGGGTTACATGGGAATTTTAGGGGAATTGCTAAGCTCCCATTGACTGCAGTAGTGGAAAATCAGGCCCTTCTAGATACTAACAATAGAACACTCTTTAAAACAAAATGACTTACTATTTACACTTGTAAGGCCCAATCCAAAGCACACGAGAGACTTTTAAATTATTCCATTGGATCAGGCCCTAGATGAATAGGATAAATCACACACAGAGTGCATTTCTTCTTTTACATAGCATGGGCCTAATCCTGCAATGTACTGAGCACCATTAACTCCCACTAATGGTAAATGAGTGTTAAGGCTGCTCAGCACCTCCCAGGATTTGGCCACGTATTGACCCTTTGCAGTTCATTCAGCTTGGGGAAGGAAGAAAGCCCAGTTTTACTATGTTAATATCCCTTTCCAGGCTCTCTTGGACTAGTATGTGCTGCCTGGGTTCACAGCGCTTTAATTTTTTTTTTTTTTAAATTGTTCTCATTGAAATAAAATTAAGGTGAAAAAAAAATTTCTTCAAAAACCAGGCTCGGTAAATCCTTTTTTCTTTAAGCCACAAAGATCTAAATGTCAGACTTAAATTCTGTTAACAGCATCCATTCAAAACTGACAAAAAGCAAGAAAATTCAGAGCCATGTCATCCCTCACAAGGCTATTCTGCCGTGATATTGCAGCCCATATGTTCCACAGTATCACACTTCTCAGCGCCACGTAGGTAAACGGCAACGCTAACAAATCCCCTTCTGTGCATGTAGACAATACAGCATGTGGGTGATAAATCCAGGGTCCCAACTGGCTGAGTTTATTTTCTACCCTTCAGACTGCTCTGGTTAGGTACAGAACACCTAATCCCTGTAGTTGTTCATGCTCCTCAGATCCCAAGTCATGGTCCCAGGTTCCACAGCCAGAAGAGGTTTGAATGGAAATCCCTATAGAGCAGCTGTATGAGCCAAAGGGGTTGCTACTGAGCAACTCCAGGTTCACCAAATCTGCGAGTTCCCCCAGAGGTTGCTCAGCCCCTGCCAAGCCGAAGATCAAATACTGCATCCAGATTGCTCACCTGGCTCTGGGAAGACACGGGGTCAAACTGCAAAAACCAGATCTGAGAGCAGATTTCCAGTTCCCCAGTATTTGGGACTCGAAATAAAGAGGTTTAGGTGATAAAGGTGTGAAATCCAGAACTAGATTCCCGTTCCCGCTACAACATAAACATTCCGATCCAGGATCATCACCAATAAAATGTTGCTCTTACGCATCACATTTCACCATCTTACGGAGAGGAAAACTGAGGTCCGAAGAAGAGAAGTGTCTCACCCAAGATCATACGAGTTAGTTAGTCAGATGTAGGAAGAGAACTCAGGAGTCCTGACTCCTAGTCTTGTGCTTTTGACATATGACCAATCTTCTCATTTTGCTAGTTTTGGGCATTACCTTTGGGCCAGCCCTGACTAAGCTGGTATAAATTCTAAGTGCAATTATTAGTAGTAGTAGCAGTAGTAAGTATTAAGGTGACACATTGAGGCCCTATTGTATAAACACATAATGAGAGACAGTCCCTGCCCCAAAGAGCTTACAATCTAATTAGAGACAATAGACAAAGTGGAAGAGGGCAATAAGTCGGTGACGGATTTTGATTAGTATTAACCATATGAACACAGAGGCAGCTGTAGACCTAGCCTCTCTGAAAAACAAGTTCTCTACATAATCTACCACTAATTATCCATGAGGCACAAAGATGCTTTGCTCATATTTGCAACAAAATATTTTCCCAGCGTGTCACGTTATTATGTGTGAGCTTCTGCTAAGAGACCATATGTGCTGCAGTGCAGGGGGCCAAGTTAAGGTTGTTGCGTGCGCACCAAGTACCCAGGGCTCACATGGCAGAATGGGTTCGCTTGTGTTACCTTTGCTCACTTGCTTCGTACTTTTAATTATTAAAAGGTGACCTGAAAATGCTTTCCCTCTGCCAAGCCCTACGTTCAGGTTCCAGGGTCTCGCCTGCAGCCATTGATAATATCACTAACACCTACAGTACATAGGAGACTTGGGCTCCTTTACACAGACTTGCTCTAGGTGTCAGTGATGTCAGCAGCTGGAGGAGAAGGAAACAGAAAAGGATACAGCAAGAGAGATATCCAAAATCAAATCATGGGCCCAATCCTGCAACACACAGAGCAACCTCCCTGGTTCTGGAGTGGAAGATGCCCAGGTTCAGGCCCTACTTAACTGAAAATCAGTTTATTCTTTATCTTGTGGTAAACTCTGTTTATTTATACCCAATTCCACACAAATGTATATACCTACTGAAACAAATTTCAAAAACTTTAATTATTCTTATAATAAACTGGTCAGAATGATTCTCCATTGAAACAAAAAACTGTTATGTTGCAACAATGCATAGGACAGGATCTCCGTTAGTTAATATACAATAATCATTTACCATATCAGCTATAAAAAACTTCATGCACAATTTTGAGACGTAAGTGGAATTCAGCTGGTGCTTAGGCCCAGGCTGGCTCTCGTCCCGGGGTGAACTGCACCCTAAACAGGACTTTCAAAGCTGATCTTCAACTGTAAAATATATACTTGGCCATTTGCACTGCTCTGGTGATTTCAAAAATCAAATCATCCAATAAGGCAACAGAAACAAAAACACATCATTAATGTAACTCACCAAACATGGCACAAGCTGCAAATACCTATAATGAATTCATGAAGACGCGAGAACCAAGAGTTATTTGTTTTAAAAAATAAGTTCAACTGGCAAATGTATCTGAGAATTCAGGGATCAAAAATATATATATATGAAATTTAAATGAAATAAGCTACTTGTGGCAAATGATTTTTTTAGCTCTACTTTGTAGCCCCAATCCACTCAGTGCCAATGCTTATTAATAATAATGAAAGCTAACTGGCTTCAAATGAGATAAGAATCTTATTTTGTTGATTTCACAGAGTGTATTTGGGTTACACTTGATAATACAGTGACTAACTACACCACAAATCCGGTGTAATTACACTGTTGTCATGCTTTTTTGATAGGTAATTACCACTCATTCATTTAACTGGAAGGTTAATTGTATTACATAACTACTTGTTATTACCCCCTTTGCTTTCATTTTTAATACATGTAGAACTTGAACCTGGGTTCATTAACTACACTGTATTTACACTTAATTCGCTCTCAGTGACATGCTTAACGTAGCTACGTAGTAATTGCATGCATCAAAACGCATACCAACAGTGTAACTACACTGTAACTACAGTGTTCTTGCATCCACTGTACTGTAAAGAGCAATCCTTTATTTAAGGCTGGTGAGTGGTCAACTAAGTGTCTTGGAGGAAGGAAATCTCTGTTTGGACATAGAAGAAGTATGCCGCATGGGTAGCGAAGGTGGAAGGTACCCCACTACTATACCTGAAACATCTTCTAGAAACACCACATTTAGGGGTGAAAACATGGCCCATTCAGCCCAAGGTCTCCAATAAGTGTCACCTATAGTGTTGGTTTTCTGATGTAGATGTGCATCTACTAGGAACTAGGCTGAGCCCCATCAACACATCTCACACGTGCCAATGACCTGCTATCTGACAGTGGCAACTTTTGCCCACTGTGGAGGAGATTTTAAAAAAATAGCTCATGATTCTGGGTGCCCAGCTTGAGACACACTAAAGCAGCCTGATTTTCAGCCAATGGGTGCTCAGCTGCTTCTGGAGATAAGGCTCTTTGAAGCACCCAAAATTCAATAGTAACTTTTTGAAAATCTTGGCCCATGGTCTTGGCTGGATTCAAATGGGTGATGGAAAAAGATTTTATAACACCCTAAACAAAGCCTCTGAACTGCCCAGTGCCTCTACCTTGGTTAACTCCACTGTAGGATTGCAGTGTAGCTCATATTTAAGTAAGTACACAGCTAGTAGATATCTGGTACCTCTACACAGGCCAAATCGTGTTCAGATTCTTCATTGTCTAGGAATCGACGGGTCTTCTCCTTTGAATAAGGTGAGCAGGTTTTGGCTTCATGGTGAAGAACGAGATCACCAGCTGTGCATGTTCTGTTTAAATATTCAGCCATTCTTTCAGTGGAAGATTCATCTGCCATGTCCCTTGGTGCTCTCCAGTCTAATTATTCAAGACTATTTTCCCCCCACTCCGAACATCTATTGTTTTTAAAGTGACAGCACAAAGCTCAGTCTAAATAATGAAAACCACAAGATAGGCTCCATTGCAAATCATCACTGCATTAGGTGGCATTTGCGACTCCTGCCCCATACTTCTGTAGAGCACTGGATGGGAGAGAATGGTCTCAAGCCTACATTACAGAATCGTCTCACAGACAGCTTTTACTCTCCAGTGAACAGTTCTTTAATTCCCCTGAAGACAAAAATGAAATACTCTGTTGGCTCTCGTGACAGAGCATCTTGGAAGATATACATGCCTGAGCAAAGGTGTTCTCGTTATGCTCTTGCAGGGGGAAACTACATAGTTCATGTTTTCAATTTCCAAGACTACACCACTATACTTAGGTAGCATCTATCATTCAAACACATATATGTGCTTTAAAAAACAAGCTCAAACCATAATAAATAATACCACTTACGTAGCACCTTTCATCCGCACACCTCAAAGCATTTCACAAAGGCGGGTCAGTATCATCCCTAGTCTACAGATGGGAAACTGAGGCACGGGTGTGTTTAGTGACTTGCCCAAGTTCACACAGCACATCAATGATAGAGGCAGGAATGCAAACCAAATACTCTGACTCCAGTCATTAGACAACAGTCCCATCCATGCAACAAACAATGCTACATGCATGATGGAAAGTAGGGGGAAATACCCATAAGGAAATGTATTCCAGCTGCAAACTTCCAAAGAGGTTTTCAAGTAAGAGAAGACAACATTTGACACTGTCTATTTAAACAAAGGAAGCACTTTGTACATGTATCAGACAGCTCTCCATAGAGTTCAAGGCAGCAAAGGTTGCCAGATACTGTACCTTTAAATAAAGTAACTAAAGACAACGTGAAAGCACCTAACCCGAAGACTGCGGTTGAAATGAGAATGGAAATCTCTGTATGTAGCTGTCTGTTGCCATCTAGTGGACAACAACTGAACATGTCAAAGTCAGAGCAATACCAGTTCGGAGTCCCCTTCTGGATAAAATTCTGTAAGCTTTTCAAGAGGATTACCTCCCAGCTACTGTCCTGTCACATTATTAGCTGCCTGGTGTTTGTTTTAAAGATAAAGAGGAATTTTCTTATTGACTGAAAAAAACTAGATAAAGAGGAGCTTGGATCAAAATTAGTGTTTTTTAAATTAATTTAAAAGATAAAATGGGGGGCAGAGGGTATATTCTACTGCCAAATGGTAAACAAAGGGTTTGCTTTGCAACTGCATGCATCAAACACTGCTGTCAAGAGTGCAACCTCTAATTGAACAGTTTAAAATGGCATTAAATTAACATAGATTAAAAACCCAGCTACAAATCTGTTTTTGTCCTTGTCAGTGGCAATTCAAGTTGCCTTCTGGTTCTTACTCTCCCATTAGAGTTTGCTCGGGGATGAAAGTGTTTAGGGTAATTTATGCAATGCCAAGTGCTGGGATTCTCAACTAGTTCCGTAAAACAGGACGTGTCTGTGTCTGCCAACCCATTTCAAGTCGCCGACGTGCAAGAGGGAGCCTGGAGAGCTAAAGCAGGGGACAATGACTGACGGCTGCTGAGACTGATCCCTGGGACGATGTATCACTTCGTCTCTCTGGGCCTCATTTTCTCCATCTGTAGAATGGAGATAATAATCCTGACTTTGCTTTGTAAATCACTTGGAGTACATCTATGCAGCAGCTGGACAGGTAATAGCCTGTTTGATTGAGCTAGCACACTAAAACGCAGTGTGGCCACGGCGGCCTGGACTGCCGCATGAGCTAGCTTTCCAAATACAGCCCTAGCCAAGACCCTAGGTATGTACTCAGGCAGCTGGCCCTTGGTGCTGCCCACACCCCCGTGGCTACAGGCTATTTTTAGTGCTCTAGCTCAGTCAAAATTAGCACGTGCACATCTACGTTAGCTGGAAATTGCACCTCCAGCTGCATTGTGGACATCTCCAGCTTGCAGATCTCCAGATGAAGAGCACTGTGTAGAAAAGTTAAATATCATCAGTCTCGAGCAAGTCACTTAGGGGGCAAATTTTCTAGAACAGCCTCTAGTTTTGGATGCCTACCTGAAGTCAATGGGAGTTGAAGGTGCTCAGTACCTGCAGAGAGGCTAGTGGGGCCAGATTTTTAAATTCAGCAACCGACAGCTCTAATTTTAGGACCCTAAATCAATCCGGCTGGATTTTTACGAGTGCTCAGTTCACGAGAGAATAATGGGAGCTGCCAAGTGTTGGCAAAGCTGGACCTAGGCACCTAAGGGCTTGTCTACGCAAAGAGAAGAATCACAAGAATGATTAACAATGAGGAGTCCTTAGACAACCCACCTTATAGTGATAAGCTCTAGGATTTCAAGCTATTTAGCTTAACAGAGAGAAAGTTAAGGGGCAGCTTGATGACAGACTAGAAGTATCTATGTGGAGAACAAATATTTGATAATGGGCTCTTCAATCTAGCAGAGAAAGGTCTAACACGATCCAATGGCTGCAAGTTGAAGCTAGACTGGCTGACAGTGCACCCCTTACTGATTTCAGAGTAGCAGCCGTGTTAGTCTGCATCCGAAGAAGTGGGCTGTAGTCCACGAAAGCTTATGCTCTAATAAATTTGTTAGTCTCTAAGGTGCCACAAGTACTCCTCTCCTTACTGATGTGCTCTAACAAACTGTTAATGCACATCAGCAGGGTACACGTGGACAGCGAGACTCATGTCCAAGCTTACTGCAAACTAACTGTTCATGCAGATGAGCCCTACATCCGGACACCCCAGAATGGAGGCACCCAAAATTAGAGCCACTTTTGAAAGTGTGGGTCTTATCCCATCCATGTCCCAGTCTGGGGAGGGTGGCTGGGCTTTTCAAAAGGAGCCCAAGGCAGTTAGGTGTCCAACTCCCCAAATCCTAGCGGATAGCACCAGCTACAGGGTGTTTGCGAGATCTAACTTGCATTTGTACCTACAGATGTGCAAAATAGCTTGACCATTACTATGTCGCATACTCCCCTTTCCTGCTGTGTTATCCAGAGATTAGCAAGTTGTGAATGTGGGTCTTTGGCAGAGCTGGCTGGCTGCTCTGAAAACAAATCATAGTTTTGGTTTAACCCAAAATAAAAAAAAAAAAATCCTGACATTTTCAGTGAACTGAAAAAGTAATAAAATAAAATAAAACAAAAACATTCATTTCAGTTCAAACAAAGCATTTAATTTGAGCTATTTTAAGCCTTATTTTTTTAAAATGAAATGAGGTCAATATAAAAAAAATGGTTGTGAATTTAAAAAAAAATATATCAAAAAGTTCCATTTAAAAAAATTCAGAAATTGTTTTTGGGCAGAGTACAACTGAAAAAATTCAACTCAAATTTGTAAAACATTTTGGTCAACCCAAATCCGCATTTTTTGCGCCCCCAAAAAAATGGTTTTGGCTGAAAATGTTTGCCCAACTCTACTATTTGGGAAAGGGACTCTCTGTTACTATAAGTCCACACCGGGCCAACCTCAATGATGTCCTAACCTCAGCGGGGACTGTAGGTGGTATTGTAACACAAATAAGTAATCATAACTATGCAGATTCAAATCCATCCCTCTTTCACCTGATGGCACATGCTTGGTGACTCTCTCTGATGGGAAAGATTGGACCAATGGCTCTTTGCTGATTAGTGAGCTACCCAAGAGTGTGTGGGCACTTGGTTTGTTACATCTTGAGGGGTTTCTGAGATTCTTTCAGAGTTCACGTAGCTCTGCTGCTCTTGTACTCATGAGCTAACTCACAGGTATCTTTAGAGAACAGACCATTCTGTAACAACACATCCTTGGGGGAATTTTCTCCTCACCCCAGTTAATGCCCAGTCTGTGCCCTGAACCATGAATGGAGATATCCCTTGTATATTTTCATCCTAGCTAATGCAGTTGCAGTTCATATTCTTATAATACAAATAGGGGACAAATCCTCAGCTGGTATAGATTGGAGTACTCCATAAACTTTAGACCACGAAAGCTTATGCCCAAATACATTTGTTAGGTCTGGTCTACACCATGGTGTCTTCACTGCGGTGTGTCAACTGCTGCTGCTCCCCCATCGACTCTGCCCGCACCTCTCGCCAAGCTGGAGTACAGGAGTTGATGGGAGAGTGCTCAGAGGTTGATTTATCGCATCTAGACTAGACACGATAAATTGACCCCCGCTGGATTGATCGCTGCCTGCCGATCCGGCTGGTAGTGTAGACATACCCTTAGTCTCTAAGGTGCCACAAGGACTCCTCATTGTTTCAACTGAACTAGCTCCCTTAACTGAGCTATGTCAATTTATATCAGCTGAGGATCAGGCCCATACATGTCTAATCCAGTTCTTAAACCTACTCAGCTCATAGCTTTGCTAACATCTTGTGGCAATGAATTCCACGGGTGAGCAATGCACATGCTGGAAAACACCAGAAATTTAATCAGAAAACCACCATGACAAGATTTCCAGCTCAGTTTTGCAGATGTTCTGGTAAGCGTCCAAACTTTGGGGTACTTATCCAAACCTAAGCTGAATTCCAAACCTTTTGAGGACCTACTCCATTGCTGTTCTCCAAACTTGTGTCCAATCTGCGATGCTAGACATTTAAAGATGTGGAAGGGTTGGGGGGGGGGGGGGGGGGGGGTGAAGGGAAGGGGGTGAATCCAGCCAGCAATATTTTTTCTGTTTTGTATCATTTAAAAAACTAGCATTAAAGGACTGAATGGAGCTCACCCGACATTTTTTAAATGTACTGTAATTTCTCAGGAAAACACTTTGTGAAAAGTAAGCAATATATCGTGGTGCATAAGTATGCGACCATAGCTTCCCCCACCATGCAAAACATCTGTGACCTTGCACAAAGGTCATTCCTGCAGTAGTGTTTCTCTTTACTTTTAAAGAAATGTCAGGCCATTTTTTATACAAGACTTATGACAGGGTGCTGTTTATTGTATCACAAAGCCACTATAACTCCAGCACGAGGAAACTGCTATTATTTGGAGAGTATATATCTTTCTGACTAGCCGTAAAGATGAAAATTAAGAAGGGTCTTTTTGCCCAGAGTGTAAGTCAGAGTCTCCCTTAACAATTCCAACATCTTCTCTGTAGTTGAAAACAGAATCATTACCAGCGCCCTGGTCAAGCTAATTAAGGATACGGGGCTTAACGGAGTTAGTGTGCATCTCTCACTGAAAATCAATGTGAACTGGCACCTAACCCTTAGAAATCCCTTCCTTAAGTGAATAGAAATGGATCAAAACCAAACTGCCAAACAAAATCGGAGGATTGGGCCAAAAGAAATCTGATGAGGTTCAACAAGGACAAGTGCAGAGTCCTGCACTTAGGACGGAAGAATCCCATGCACAGCTACAGACTAGGGACCGAGTGGCTAGGCAGCACTTCTGCAGAAAAGGACCTAGGGGTTACAGTGGACGAGAAGCTGGATATGAGTCAACAGTGTGCCCTTGTTGCCAAGAAGGCTAATGGCATATTGGGCTGCATTAGTAGGAGCATTGCCAGCAGATCAAGGGAGATGATTATTCCCCTCTATTCGGCACTGGTGAGGGCACATGTGGAGTATTGTGTCCAGTTTTGCCCCTCCTCCCCCCCCACTACAGAAAGGATGTGGACAAATTGGAAAGAGTCCAGCGTAGAGCAACAAAAATGATTAGGTGACTGGGGCACATGACTTACAAGGAGAGGCTGAGGGAACTGGTCTTATTTAGTCTGCAGAAGAGAAGAGTGAAGGGGGATTTTGATAGCAGCCTTCAACTACCTGAAGGGCGGTTCCAAAGAGGATGGAGTGCGGCTGTTCTCAGTGGCGGCAGATGACCGAACAAGAAGCAATGATCTAAAGTTGCAGTGGGGAGGTCTAGGCTGGATATTAGGAAGCACTATTTCACTAGGAGGGTGGTGAAGCACTAGAATGGGTTACCTAAGGAGGTGGTGGAATCTCCATCCTTAGAGGTTTTTAAGGCCCGGCTTGACAAAGCCCTGGCTGGGATGATTTAGTTGGGGGTGGTCCTGCTTTGAGCAGGGGGTTGGACTAGATGACCTCCTGAGGTCTCTTCGAACCCTAATCTTCTATGCTCCATAACCAGTCACACCTCTCCCGTGAACTTACGGAGTCTTGGAGTTTGAATGCAGATCTGAATTTCCTGACTCTCCACTGATGGCTGTATCAGGCAAAACCAAACCCCCGGATTCGAAACCCCTGCCCTCCAAGGCTCACATGGTGAAATATCAGATCCTGGATTAACATTTGAAAGCTAGGCCAGATCCAAATACCCCCAAACTATGGACTTGAGCCATTGACTTTAATGAGCTTTTCCGTTGGAAGGGTGGGTGTCGAAATGTGGATCTAGACGTGGATTTTGTAGCTAATGACAACACAATATAGTAGAATGTGCCTTTTAGGTGAGGCTGGTGTCATCACTGGTGTTTCATAAGCCCTTGGTTTTGTTTGAATTTTGGCTTCAGACCCCAAAACCACAAGCAAGGACTCAGATCAACCTGTCAAGGGTCAGGTTAAAAAAATAAAATAAAAATCACATATCCACAAGACCAGAGAGTTTCACACTGGTTTTGCTGCAGAAGGAAGCCCAACACCCCCTAATCTAATACCAAACAGCCCCAGGATCAAGATTAGGGTTTGTAACAAAACCAGCTGAAAACTCCACAGTGTTCCAATCATTTTACCGATGCTTTAACTGAGCCACACACAAGGGAAGTGACTCAGCCATTAGGATGGGATCTTCACACAGTCTCACTCTTGGTCTAAAGTCAGCTCCCATTGAAGTCAATGGGAGTTTTGCTATGAATTTCAGTGGGAACCGAGTCAGGCTAATGCCAAGTGCTTTTGAAAAGCTCACCCTTAATTCCTTGCTGCATCATTTCAGCTTTTCTCTAGGAGAGTGACACTCAGACTGCGGCTCGTGAGCCGCAAGTGGCTCTTTAATGGACCTCCTGCAGCTCTTTAAAGCAAATGATATTAAAACACTGAGATTTAATTATCAACAATCTAAATTATTAGCCAATCAGGATGTTTTTACTATGTTATTAAACAATGAAGATACCAACTTGCACTGTTATTAATATATAGATATATATTATTCTCACAGCAAATAACTAAATATTACCTCCACCATACTGTTTTAATATGGATCACTTGATGATTACCTGTTCTGTTCATTCCCTCTGGGTCACCTGGCATTGTCCACTGTCGGTAGATAGGATACTAGGCTAGGTGGACCTTTGGTCTGACCCAGTGTGTCCATTCTGACGTTCCTAATAGTACTATAGGAAATGAAACAATGAATTCACACAACTGTGGCTCTTTGGGTGATGCTGATCGCTAATTTGGCTCCTGACCCACTGAAGTTGGAGTATCACTGCTCTAGGAGCTGTCTTGGGCTGAATACTGGCTCTCAGAGACATCTAAAAAGCACTAAAGCCTCAAGTTGCTACAGCAGGGTATGTCATTGCTTACTCTGCACAGCAACAGGTCTTCTGTTCAGAGTTAAGACAGCATATAGCACTGATAAGCAACATCACTAGCATCATTCATCTGAAGATCTCAAATACTAGTGAATTAGGATCCAATCCCTACCTGCCTTCAACCCTCAGGAATCACTTCAACAGTGTGTGACATACAGTGCGCTTGTGGGACTGTGGAAACAGTCCTCTGAACGGCTCTGCCAAGTATCAGGGATACAACAATGGGCTCTTCGGAGCTGCTCATCACACGCTTTACAAAAGCGGCTAGGATTGTCATTCCCATTTGTAAAATGGGGAAACTTGGGCATATAGAAGTTAAACAACCTGCCTGATGTCACAGAGCCATAGGTAGAAGCCAAGCACTAAGATAGCCAGTCTCATGCTTTAACCATTAGACAACACTTCCTCTAGCAGAACACAGAGATGTGCAAACATGACAGCTGTACCGCTGTCCTCTCCAGTCCCTTCCTAAGCTTAGCCACACTCTGCTGAGATAGATACACCATTAAACAGGGTCATCACTGACACAGCAGGTGTATTGAGACACAGACATCTAACAATGCTTTAAATAAAAGGCACAGTAATAATAAATAATAATAAAAAAACTGCCAATCACCATAAGAAAGGGTGTCCACTGTGAAATTAATAATTGCCCTCCATGGACTACCTAGCATATGCCGACTGCAACCAAAGGTTCTGGTTTCATTTAAAAACACTGAAAGTTAAATTATAGCTCTTTAAAAAAAAAATCTATGCAAAAAATGTATATGCAACAATTCAAACCAAAATGGCTTAATAGACCCTGACCATAGGCTCTACCACATGTACCAGAAAGGCCAATGCAAGCGATTTCAATCAGCCACAAAGCCACTAAATAGCAATTGCCCAGCCGTAATAATTCAACAGGAGAAAACTGTGGTTCAAAAGAAATGGTGACATTTCTCTGATTGCTCAATTTGCTCTCATCTTGAATTTCATTTGCCCAAGCTTCAGAGCAAGTGGATCTTCTGGGCTAGAAGCTCGGTACATTGGATCCCTGGCGGGTACTGAGCACTTCTGAAAATCTGGCCACAATGGGAACTGCGTTAAACCTTAAAAATAAAAATCTGGCTTCTTATTTAGGTGCCTAACTGGTTGCTGAGCTCTTTGGAAAAAATCTAGCCCCACATTTCTAATGGACCCACTACCGCAAGATATGCAACTACATAATGAGGGAAGACTTTCCCCCTAACATTTTTAAGGTTCCTGATTCAGCAAAGCACATATGCACATGCTTAAGTCCATTCCCAGTCAGCAAAGCACTTAACATAAACGTGTGCTTAAATGCTTTGCTGCAGCAGTTCTCAAACTGTAGCAACCCGAGGACCCCCATTTTGAGTTAAAATTTTTGGCAGACTCCCAAGCCAGTCCCCCTCTCAGCCCCAGGCCCCACCCCAACTCCACCCCTTCCCCCAAAGCCCCACCCGACCTCTTCCTGCCCCACCCAACCTCTTCCTGCCCCACGCTCCACCCCGCCCCTCTTCTTCCCCACCTCTTTCCACCCCCTCCCTGAGCTCATCCCATCCCCACTCCTCCCCCTCCCTCCTACCACCTCCTGCATGCTGCAGAACAGCTATTCTGCAGCGTGCATGAGGCACTGGGAGGGAAGGAGTGGAGTTGATCAGCGGGGCCAGTGGCACTGGACATGACTCGTGGACCCCTGCGAGCACCCTCACAGACCCCAGTTTGAGAAACCCTGCTTTGCTGAATTGAGGCCTAAAATGCTTTTCATAATCTGAAAATGACACATTTTGTCCAAATGTAAATGTGTTGAGCAATCGTAACAACACTTTGCTCTTCTCTTGTTCCCTTCACCCAACGTTCTCTAAGAGCAATGCTCACACACGTCAACTGTGGGTATGTCTCCATTGCGTGGGGTGTGACTGCAGCCTAAGTAGACATCCTGAACTAGCTTGAATCTAGCTAACTTGGTACCGAGCTGTGGCAGACAGGGCTTCACTACAGGCTAGTGTTCCAAGTGCCTACCCAGGGTTCTGGGCAGGCTTGTACAGCCAGCCCATACAAAAGCACATGCTGCCACAACTTCCCCACTCTGGTACCTGAGCTAGCTAGGGTATGTCTACACCAGTGATTACAGTATCGACATACCCTATACTTCACAAGCCCAGCCCGCATCGAGTGTGGAAGTAATAAATCAGGATAACTTCACCCACCACAGTTGTGGAACACAGCAGCAGTTTAATAGCATGCAACCATCTGATCTGGAGTCAGATGCGCTACTGTTGCAACCACACTACAAAGCCATTTCAGCCCATCCCACCTTCCTTCCGATTGCTTGGCACACACTCTGGTTGCATCTTGTTTCAAATAAGGCCTTCGCTCCTGAAGCTGGTTCCACGCAGAGGTCGCTGCAGGATTGGGCCCTTCGATAGGATCCTTTTGGGAGCAGGGACCGCATACACTTAGGTTGCCAAGATGGCACTTAGCAGAGAGGATCCCCAACCCTGCCAAGTGCCTTTGGGCACTATTCTAATCAGATAATAGAACAATACCATATGCATTTGAAACTGCTGGGTGAGGGGCATATTTAGATATGTAGATTGTAATTACTTCAGCTGGAATTTAGCCAGGACACAAAGGTTACCCTTGCCAAAAGTGCCATGGGATGTCTATAGAGCACAGCTAGTTAGGATCTCCATTTTACTTTTAATTTTAAAAGCTGGCTCTCTCTTGCAGCAGAATGCCCCTCAGTACTGGTTCAGTATTGACTAGGGCTGGCAGAAAAACATGAAGCATTTTCCGTGACAAGTTTAAAAGGAAATGAGGGTGGGGAATGAAGGATTTTTGTTCCTTCCAAATTTTTCCATGGTATGTTCCCCATTTTTCATCATGAAAAAATATTTCCATTTGATAGGAATTTTGGGGGGGGGGGGGGGGGGGGGGGGGGGGGGCTGGTTTCCATCCTCCTCCTTTTGCCCTGTCCCCCACGACTTTTGGAAATGGGAGGAATGCAAATATGTTTTATTTCGATTACATTCAAAGCAAAGCAACATATCGACTAAACATTCCAATAATTTGAAAAGCCATTTTTTCCATCCAAAAAACCTTTTCAATGAAAATGTGGTGACCAGCCCTCATAGATTCTGGAGGAAGAACACCACCTAGTAAATCAGCACTATTCCCTAGAATGGTTAGGTGCTCCTTTGTGGTCTCCAACCCTACCACGGATCCTTCCAGATCCTACGGAGAAGCGTTACTAAGATGTTACTAACATACAGGGGAATGGAGAAACTTTCTTATGTTATGAGAGGAGACTAAAGGAACTTGGCTCGTTTAGCAAAGCAAGACAAAGGTGGAGGACGATCTAATAGCTCTCTATGGGTGCTGGTGGCCTGTGATATACAGAAAATTAGACTAGATGATCTGGTGGTTGCTTGTAGCCTTAAACTCTATGACTCTAAATACAATGAGGATTAAATGCCAGAGAGGAAGAAGAGTTGTTTAAGCTCGAGGACAATATTGGCACAAGAACAAACTAGCCAGAGATAAACTTTGGTTGGACATTAGAAGATTTCTAACCATCTTAGGAGTGAGGTTCTGGAAGAGTCTCCCAACGGGAGTAGTAGAAGGAAACAAGCTAACTAGTTTTAAGCTTGAGCATGATACGTTTATGAAGGGGATCGTATGATCTGCATTAGCAGGGACTGGACTCAATGACCAAGGAGGTCCCTTCCAGTCCTATGTTATCTTGCAAGATCCAATTGGATCACAGCTTGAGGTGGCATAGCTACAGGAATCCTGCAAAAAGCCAGTGCTCTGTGCAATACAGTTGAACTCTGCAGTCCTTAAATGTTACCTACCTTAAACCTCCATCACGGGCAGCAAACTGTGTGACGCATAAGCTCTACGGAGCTCTCCGACGGATGGTGTGGAGTCGAATATTTACTGGGCACTGGAGTGCCATCGAGTTGGGGTCCCTGCTAAAAAAAAGAAAAAAAAATGTGATTTAATGCAACTTACTTTAAATAAAGTGCAAACAGGGTCGGTGACTCTACAATAAACAAATCTCAGTGCAACCATTGTTCCCCAAGACTCTTCCTCACTGGGGGCTTTTCTGCTGCTTTCTCATCAGCAAGCAAGCAGCAGATGATGTCTACAGGAATCCTGTACTTCTAGGATGAGTAAGGCCTCTGTCTTGCAACTGGATCCACATGGGTGGGCCCTTGCATCTGTGTGGAGCCCTATTAACTTCAGGGGAGCAATAAGCCAGGCAAGGATTCCACACCCAATGGCAGAATCAGGCACTTAGAATTACTCAAGATCTGGATTCTTGTAAAGACCACTAATGCTGGTTGAACAGAACAAAGCAGAGATGAGATCCAAGTTCAAATATAACATGCTAACATGGTGCGGAATAAACAGACAGAGAAATTTCAGAGGCTACCAAGGATGCATTACTATCATAGATGGGTGCGAGTTTGTAACGTGTAGCAGTCTAGGAGCTAGGAAAAAAGTTTCAATTCTTAGAAGCCTTGGACAAATCCTTATTAAAAAATAATCATATCCATTAATTACATGGGTTCTAAGTGGCCTCGTTGGACTCCAGGCTGGAGTAGTTACTGAAGAAAGATCCAGCGTTAACTTCAGACACTGCACAATAACACCGGACCTTAAAAGAAATTAAAAAAACTTCATCCAATTTTTTTTCCAAATTAAATCAGGAACATTCATAATTAGTTCTTACACCAGAGATATCTAGTGGGAAATGAAAGAACTGAAAGAGCCATAAGCTGCCTTCGCCCTTTCATTAATATTTGCTCCCAAATGCAGGTCAAATAAATCTAACGCACAGTTTGAAATGAGTAGCTTTAAAACTGATGTATTACTTCCTGTTCGGATTTATGCCACCCATTTTGGATAATTACTCCCAACGCTTTCCCCCATCGTATTCAAAGCTTCTTCATGAGAACGAAGCAAAGCTGGGTTCCCTGAGATCTCTTCTGCTTTGAATAACTTACCCCCTGCCACCTCCCACACAAAGATTATTTCTACCTTTGCAATTTAAGTCAATTGGATCTGCACAGACAGATACCTTGCACCCATTTATATTTGTTATTCTATGTATTACAGGAGAGGCTCAAGGCCCCAACCATGACAGGGCTCCATTATGCTAGGCACTGTACAAACACCTGAGAGACAGTCCCTGCCCTGTGTCTAAGGCCTTGATCCACAAAGACTTATGCACATGCTTGACTTTATGCTCTGTGAGTAAGCCCACGTGTAAGGCCCTGATCCTGCAAAGATTTATGCATCTGCTTAACTATATGCACTTCAATACATGCCAGTAGAGTATTTATGCTCACAGCATTCCCGGCAGGGGAGTACTGTTATCTGCACTTTACAGATGGGGATCTGAGGATCTAGGCCTAAGTAACTTGCTCAAGGTCACATAGGAAATATGTGGCAGAGCGGGGCATTGAACCTGAATCTCTCAAGGCTTAGGCTGGTGCCCCAGCCATTGGACAGTCTTTCCTGCCTCTTTCTTCCCAATAGATAGGAAACAGAGAGGGTCCCACAGCAAAACTCTGGCTCCAAACACCCCTACATTTCAGAACCAAACTCTGGGCTTGGCTATTGCTCTACATTGGGACCATTTCCAGACACTCCCAAAGGCTGGATCTGGAGTTTGCACCTGGCCCCCGATCCTCATCATGGACTAAACTGAACCCCCAGATTCAAATTCTGGAGAAGGTTGAATTCAGACTTCGTGAGGGACTCAAGCCTTTTTCCTGCAGATTCCAGGGGAGAGCAAGAATCTCAGGGATTTAATTGTTGGTATAACAAAAAGAGGCAAGCCATTAAGGAGAGATTAGAAGAAAGGGGAGCAAATCGTCATTCATCTAGAGCAGTGTTTTTCAAAGTTTGGGTCGCAGCCCAGTACTGGGTCACGGCATGTAATGCACTGGGTCGCCTTGCTCAGCACCCAGATACCCTACCAGCTCTGGTCAGCACCGCTGACCGAGACGTTAAAAGTTCCGTCGGCGGTGCTACCCAGCTAAGCCAAGCTAGTCCCTACCTGTTCTGACACTGCGCTGCACCTCGGAAGCGGCCAGCAAAGGTCTGGCTTCTAGGTAGGGGGGTCATGGGGCTCCGTGCTGCCCCCGCCCCAAGCACCGGCTCTGCACTCCTGGCCAATGGGAGCAGTGGGAGGATGGTGCCTGTGGGTGGGAGTCACTTGTGAGCCTCTGCCTAGGAGCCAGACCTGCTGCTGGCCGCTT
Source organism: Trachemys scripta elegans (assembly GCF_013100865.1). Lineage (NCBI taxonomy): Eukaryota > Metazoa > Chordata > Testudines > Emydidae > Trachemys > Trachemys scripta. Next base: position 149,602,214 of record NC_048299.1, read on the forward strand.
CCAGGGCACAGCTTGGTATGCGGTGCCAGGACAGGCAGGAAGCCAGCAGGAGGTAGGCCCTCGCCCCAACCCCATGCCCCAGCCCTGAGCCCCCCCCCAACCCAGAACTCCTTCCTGCACCCCAAACCCCTCATCTCCAGTCCTACCCCAGAGCCTGCACCCCCAGCCCACACCCCAGAACCCCCTCCCACACCCCAGAACCCCTCATTCTCAGCCTCACCCTGCACCCCAACCCTCTGCCCCAGCCTGAGCCCCTCCCACACCCCAAACCCCTCATCCCCAGCTCTGTTGGGTCACCAGCATCAACAGTTTTCTTCAACTGGGTCCCCAGAAAAAAAGTTTGAAAACAACTGATCTAGAGCCCCCATGTAGCCAAGATGAGTCTAGCTAGCACTATACCAGTGTTTCCCATAAGGGTGAATAAATATTCTCAGCAGAGCATAAATTAAACAACTTTGTAAAAGATATTTGTTTGCACAGAAAGCCAAAGAAGGACTTGCTTGCTCCTTCTTACCAGATGGTAGCAAGGGTAACTGGTTCCCCCCCGAGCATAACCAGCCCATACACTAAAATTGCAAGGGAGCATTAAGCTAACTCAGCTGTTTTGGATTTGGGCATTAGGAGAGTTGTGTCTGCTTTGGAGGATATGTAGTCAGAAGAGATCTTTTTGAGAGTCAAAGGTTATAGCCATGAGCACCAGAGCAAGTACTTGTGTTAAAAAGCATTCAGCGGAGTTGCAGCATGAATTTCACAAGGAGAAGCTGAGACAGAGGAAGGCTAGGTGTGGCAATGCTCTCAAACCTTCTGCTACTTGGGGAACCCAGGGTCATAGAATCCCATCTCACTAAGCACAGGCTGAAATGCTAATGGTATGTTTGCTGCCAGTGGTCAGAATTTCACAGTTTGGAATAGGAATTACTTTGTGCTGTGGGGATAATTTGACCTCCTATAAAGAGTTAGGTTATCACCTACTTTACCATAGCCCAGAGTGAAGCATGCTGCAGGTTCCTCCTGCTAAATCTCCATCCATAAGTCCCTTACCTCCTATCACACTCTCAGCCATTCTAGGCATCTTCCTTATTTCTTTCACCTTCCTTGCTGTGGAATTAATTGCCTCAGTCTGACACAGGGTAGGAGCCTGGGGAGAGAGTCATAAACTAGCTTTTCTCCCTTAGATCTAAGGACAGAGTCTAGATTTGCTTGAATCAGCCCTGGGGAGGGGACAAGTAATCAAGTAATTTAGAAGCTGAAATCTAAGGCACCTGAGTCTGGACTGCAGCCATAGGAGACTCAGCTGTTTGTTGTTCAGATGTCTTTATTTTCCTTTTGCTCTGTACTATTTTTCTCCTGTATTAGAAGCTGGGATGGGCCCAAGTGCACAGGTTAGATGCAGGCCTGAATGCCTTAAAGCTGTAAGGGAAGAAGTGGATTTTAGTGGGTGGTGACTGAGCCCTATTCTAAAGGGGTTAATCACAATGTTATATTTACACCTGAATTTCCCTAAATTGGGAGTTAGGGGCTGGAGATTTGCTTTTTGGATCTATCAGATATTAATACATGTAGCTGTAAACATTTACTGCTGTTTGATTGATGCCAACCACTGTCTGGGAGGATTTTGCTAGGTAACTATTACACCTATTTCCCTCCCCTCTGTGTAGTGCACCATTAACTCTCGAAGAAAGCTACTACCTGCAGAGACATGGAGCCATTTTAATATGTGGTGTTCATGCAGCCTATTGTAAAGGAAACATACAGTCTGTAGTCTCAAGGAGACTTTACTTCTGTTCTCTTTTTATTTGCTTGTTTCCTTTCACCAGAAATAAGCCCATTCAGACTGAAAGTAACTAAGACAAAATTCTCCTTCCAAATGGTTAAAGGCTGTTTATAGTTGAAGCACTAAATACAACTCATGTTTGCTTCTCTGGAGAGATTGACTAAATTTCTGGCAATTTAAAAAAGAACAAACAAACAGCGAGAAGAAGCTTAAAAAGAAAGAGGAATAAAAACAGTTTAAACTGTGACTCAGCCAGACAGAGTTGTTCCACCTGCCCCAGAGAGGAAATGAACTGGATTCTTCTGTTGGAAGGGGACTTTATACAATAGGGCTAATGTCATGGATTTCCTGTCCCCAGCTGCTGGTAGCATGGTCTGGTACCTATTTTCCAAGTTGATTTAGAGAAGGAACCATTTCAAAAACAAAGTGTGGATTGGAGGAGTGGGACAGATGAATATTTTGCTCAGGATAGCAAATCGCAATAATGGTTTGCCAAAATTAAATTTTATCTATGGCAGGCAAGGTTGGAGGGGGATGGAGGCTTAGGCCTAATGTTTTTTCAAACTGGCTAGTTGCCACTGGCCAGTGTGACTTGCAGCTACCCCCACAAGCAGTTTCCCTGACTGTAAACAGGAACTTGCATCCTTGCTGTTTATAAACTGTGAAAATGAAATAACATTAATACTTCACACTTCTGCACCTTCCAGCTGAGGCTTTCTAAATCTCACCAACCTTGGTAGATTATGCCCCTCAAGCCTCACTTCTCAATCTCCCTCCCTTTACCCATCTGTAAAATGGGCACAATATCATAACTGTGCCATTGCCCTCTGCATTATGAAAACAAACAAACAGTTGTATGTTCAGGCCCTCTGTGGCTGACACCTAAAGGGATTCTTTTTAGCTGAAGTGGTATGACGGTGTGTGTTTGCAGTAGAAAGGAACTTCATTCTATCCTGTTTTGTCAGACGTTTCAGTGGCTATAACGTACAGGCATGGAATCCTGTGTTTGTACCAAGCATCGAGGACTTGGGCCCCAATCCTGATTTGGGCCTCGAATCTCAACTGGAGTATAAATACTAGATCATGTGAAAGTGAATAAGTACAGTCCACTTCAGTCATAAACTGGGGTGGCCCCACCCACTCAAGATTAATTACCAAATACTGCTGTAGTTTCATGCCTAGAACAAACATGTATATTGAACCAGGCACTAAAGCAGGGTGTATTTGTAGCGTTCATGCATCTTTGAAAGGGACCACTCCGATTCCAAGCTAGACACCGTCTTCTATAGCTTCTTCCTCCTTGTGCTATGTTACCGCAGCAATGTTGATTTACCAGGTGAACTACACTGGCAGATTACTGCTTGCATGATTCCCTAAGATAAAGGAGCACCAAGTAGAGACTCCAGTATTGCTCGCCTGCCTTGCTGGGAAAAGATACAGTTCCTAGCAGATGTTGGGAGATTTGCCATCTGAGGAGAGGGAAGTTCCAAAAGGAATAGGAAATATGTTGTCTTATTAAAGCAGTCAATAAAAGTACACTCCTCATGCTGACCAAACCATGTTATTCTAATGACACAAGGCAAAGAGTTCCACCCACTAAACAGTACAGTGCATTGAATCCAAGGGTTTCAAACTGCTTTACAAGCATGCTTCCTAATCCAAGAAACTTCTGAGCACGAACCCTACTGCCATTGACTCTATCTGTAATCAACCACCTAGCCTGCTTATGCCTCAATTTCCCCAGCCTGTGAAATGGGGATAATTCTTCCCTCTCTCACAGGAGGGTTGTGAAGATTGATAGATGTCTTCAAAGCAGTGGGAAGATGAAAAAAGTGCTAAGAGCTAAGAATGACCGAACTGCTAATTTTACAAAATGAGTATTAGCTCACGTGCCCACAACTATGCAATGGTGCTTCACAGATCAAATACAGACGGTCCCTGTTTTGAAGAGCGTACAACCTAAAGTCAGACTTGTTAAACAGAGTAAAATCAGAGAAGGGAAAAGGACCAGGGTTAGAATAAGATCGTGACATGAAAAGGACAAGTCACATCCCCCAGATTATATGGTTAATCAGTGGAAGAGCCAAGACTTAAAAAAAAAAAAAAAAAACAGGAATCCTGGATCCCAGTCCCCTGTTCTGACCACTACATATCACTTCTCTCCAAGAGATAGTACTAAACCCAATACCCTGATTTCAAATTCTGTGTTCTGCTCATTACTGTCATACTAATCCCTATCAGAAAGCCTGGGAAGAAGTCCCCAGAGCATGTAGGGTCTTTTTTCTGCCAGGAACTTTCTCTTTTCCATCACCTGACAGTGTCCAATTTCCATTCCTTTGCATAAAAGCCACCAAGCCCAGAACACTTTCACCCAGAGCTCTTCAAACACTGCCTAAGAGAACATGAATGCATGTTGCATGTGAGCCTTCTGGATGCACTTTCCTCCTTGTTAGATCAAATTAGAATCCAGAAAGAAGCTATTACCTCCCTTCTCTTAAATATCCATTCTTCCTTAATAAAGCATCCCAGGCATTAAATTTCAGCCCCAGTGTTTTCATGGATACACGGGTTATTTCCAAACCTCGCTATTACCAGTGAATGCGGTGACATTAGTATGAGTAAATGCAGGAAAAAGGATGAAATAAAACATATCCTATTGAAGGAAATGAGAGCTCCTTAAGAAAGAAAAACACACATAGGAAAGACGTGGGCATATCAGGATACAAATGGGACACTGGGGAGTGCCGGATTCCACAAGCATGATGTTATTGAAGTGTTTGATACCAGAGTAAGCACCTGCAGATATGAATTACATCCTTGTTCAGACCACTAACATTGGAGTACTGACATCTCAGGAAGTGCTTATGTTATATTTCAAATCCCACTGCCAACTGCATAAATATCAAATAAATCAATCATAGATATAAAAGACATTATCTTAAGGACTTTAAAAAGCTGAACAAGTCACCTCTCTCTTCTAAAAGCAGTGCCACCCTTAAATCATTTGGGCTCTTTCTGTCAGTCACACCTCAACAGCCATGCCATTAACCCACTTAAACGGCAGAGATTAACTGCTTCACTTCCATCTTTGTGGACAGAGACAATATTGCAATAAAAAAAAAAAGCCCCCCACCCCAAAAGTTAAACCCAATAAACATTCATTTGCACTTACAGCCCCTTTCATCCACGGATCTCAAAGTGTTGTGCAAACCGTTAATTAAGCCTCTCAACGCCCATATAATATAGAGATTATTAACCTGTTTTACAGAGGGGGAAGCTGAAGGACACAGAGAAATGAAATGACTTGCCCACAGTCACAAGTCAGGCTGGAACCAATGCAACCACCCCAGGACTCTCCATCCACTGCTTTAATTCTATTATATTCTAGTTATATTACATTGTATTATATTATACCAAATAGCTTTCCTTAGCTTATTTAGAAAATATATTTCCAATATGTGGTAGAAGATAGAAAAGATCAAGATGTAATAAAACTATTATTCAAATTTTTAACCTTAAATTGGGATATTGCAGATGATGTACTATATGTATTTTATGACTTTTAAACCAATTGTATTTTTGGATCATTTAAGCATTATACCTAGATGTTCACACACTTTCCTTAACCTGTGTATTAACAGGCTTTAACATTAAATTTTAACATTAGCTTTAATAAAAAAATTTAAATCTGTAAAAAAAAAAATGAAATTTTTCTGCAATAGAAAGCAGCTGTGGGGTTGGCATACAGAAGACTTGCTATTATAGCACTTGTTAAATGTAGTTAATAATCAAAGAAAAGGTGCCATCTGTTCTTTATTGGAAGATTCAGATAGTTATACATTTCTTTTGCCTTTTTGGGGTGGGGGTGGGAGTGTGTGTGGGGGGTCAGTTTCTCCATTACAAAACAAATGTATAAAATTGTTGGTGCACAGAACTAGAGAGACCCTACATCACTAAGTACTGTGAATGAAATGCGAAGTATACATATACATACATACATACATACATACACACACACACACACACACACACACACTACTTATATATATATATGATGAAAAGTAATGTAGTCTTCAATAATCTTTCAGGTTTAGTTATCCTGGAGTTAGTAGTAACCAAATTAAGGTTTATGTTTTAAAAATGCTTTTCAATTTAAGTGTGTCTCCTTAAGCTTTTATTAGATTCATTTGTTATTTTCTTGCTCACCACCAGAGCCTTAATTATTATTGCTCTAAATACAACTACCATCCATCTTAATCAAGTGGGGGACTATTTGGTGTAAGCAGTTTATAGTTGTGAGCAACAATAATTTTAAGTTTGCTCAGTAGTGGAGAAATGGATAAGAAAGGAGGAATTTTCTCTTGGGCATCTTTTTACCATTCATGAAACAGCTATCAATTAAATAACCAGTTTCTGCTAAATATTCATGGCTGTTCTGAATTATTCAGTAGATGTATTTTTTGATACACAAACTGCAAAACAAGGAGAAGAGGGTTGTTGAAGAGGAGACTTTTTCAATTAAAATGTATTACTTAAAAATACCATAGTTGAAATTCTAGCTCCACTGATGTCAACAGCAAAAGTTTCTTAGACTTCAATGCAGCCAAGATTTCACCCAAGATGTACGAACTCTGAAGGACACAGGCTCTCTCAAATTGTAGGCAATTTCCAAGTCTCCATATTAAAGGAATTCTGTTATCCTGCATGGATTTCTCCTGCACCTTCTGTATATGGAATTCCAATGGATATGTCCAGCGCACATTCCATGCACAGCCCCAACGCAGAATATACAAAATGAATGGGTTCAGCTTGGTTCCTTAGGGAGAAGTGCCCACATCATAAAAACCCCTAGTGTAACTTGTCAGCTCGACCTGAGACTGAATAAGCCATGTGGATTAAATTCCCTTCTTGCCTCAGAGGTGACCCTGCAGGCTCAAGTGTGAGGAACATTGGAAAACGGTGGCAGAGGGAGAGGAGGGGCAAAGCTTGCACTGCCCTGGCCCACCCCCTCTCCTTGTTTTGTGGATGAAAAAGAGTCTCCAAGGATGTCCATGAGATACCTTCCACAATCATTCCCTTCATATACGTGTTCAACATCGATTCACACTATGGATGATAGGCCCAGACCCTCAAAGACTCCCAGTGGGAGTCGGCCCCAAAATACTGTTGAGGCTCTGGGCCAAAGTGCTGATCCTGCAAGAACATTTTGCCCTTATTGTTGATAATTAAATACTAACATAAGGCCTGATGCAAAATAGGAGTCTCTCCATTGACTTGAATGGGCTTCAGATCAGGGCTATAGTCTCTTCCTACAATATTACTTTTCCTTTTTTGTTTTTGGACAATTCCATAATCTGAAACTAGTTAAAAAAAAAAAAAAGATAATATGCACCTTGTAATTAATTTATATTTAATATTATAGATAGGCAGACATTTTCTAAAACTCTGTGCCAATTGCTAGTCCACAGTTTTGGTGCCAATTCCTCAACAGCTGGTCCAGGTTAATGGCCCTTCTGGTTACGAACACTAAAAGCTTGCCTGCAATTTTTTTTACCTATTCTTTACATCAACATAGATGCAAAATATTAATACAAGGAGCAGTTAGAAAGCATAGGCGAAGCCCTACGCCTCTATAATTGTGTATCGTATGAAGTTGTCGGAGAAGAATGCAATCACATTCTAAAGTGAATTTAGGGCCGGTTAGAAGGTGCCAGGTATTCACGCTGGAGCTAAAGTTCTATCTTCAGCCATGGAATGGATGTGGGTATTTACATGACCTTTCACTAGCACATCAGTGTCACTCTGACACGCTCTGGAGGGCTCCTCTCCTAGCATGAGTGTAGTTCCGTCTCTCTGGTCTGTTCGATCTGGTCAGCAATTGCTACGAAACAGGGTCATATCCTAGAGTTTACTGTTGGGTTGATTTCCTGTAAGCTATTCTGATGATTGATAGCTTTGCTCTTGTATTTTAGTAGCTGTGCAGGCTGAAATAGGAATCATCCTGATCTATTTTACCCACATAGTTGAATTAAATCTCTTAAAATTGGTTGCTTTTTTAAAGTGCCTTTGGGTTTTTAATTGCCTTTGCTGCAAGCACAATGCCGAGCTTTATGAAACTACAAGGCACCCTGACTTATAACAGTTTCACAAAGTAAAACTTGCATATCACATGGAGTCCATTGTCCTCCTCCCCTCAATTCTAAGTTTTTATTGAAATGCAGTGAGATCATATTTCTTGCTGGCAAAAATGTTCTGTGATTTTTACTGATAAAATGATACGTTATCAAGTATCCCATCTTTCACGTGGAACCATTTCATAAACATGAGGAAATCCAATACAATTCTAGGGAAGACATTGTTCATATGGCTGCTGTCCCATAAATCCTCCCAAATCCTTCCAACCTCCAGTCTTCTCCAAAGTTCCTCTCATTTAATGCTCAAACAAAAGCCAAATTCAACATTTCCAAGGAAGCTTTCATACTTGCGACCTCATTAACAGTTCTCTCTCTCTCTCTCTCTCTCTCTCTCTCTCACACACACACACACACACACACACACACACCTTGATTCACTATTGCTGTCAAAAGTATTAGACTATTGCCACAGTTAAGCTCACATGATATTGGGGGGGAGGAGGGATGACAAAAAGGGTTCAAATTTCTTTAAAAAAACACCCTGTTCAGCTGCAATAAGGTGAAAGGCTAAATGTAGACAGAACAGTAATATGTAAGCAGTTTCTAAGTTTTCTAATGGGAATACTTAACAGCATAAGTATGTTTCCCCAGGAGATCTTCTCCACCATTTGGTCCAATTTCTTACTGCAAGAACTGAACCAATTCATGATGTAATGCTCTCGGGAAAACATTCCTCTTGAAAGAGAGTATCTTCCTAGGGAGAAGCTTGAAGAAAACATCTTAATATTGTTTAAACAGCTTTTGGCATGGTCATACTAGTGCACTGCATTAGATACTGAAAGCAGAAGGCAGGCAGGCTATAATATACAGAAACAAAACATCTCTAAAGTTAGCAGAATGGAGAAAGGAACTTTCAGAGCAGGGGGGTTTTCCTTATTAACAAAAATGAAAGAATTTAAGGCTTCAGCTCTTCTCTGCCCCAATATGAAAACACATTTATTCTGCCTGCAGCCTTATCACTTTGTTCAATCCTTACCCACAGGGCCGGGTTGCAGGCACTGAACACCTTAGTTCTGGTTGTTACTAAGGGGTTCTGTGGCTCTGTTAAGGGGCATTATGCCAGGCATTAGAAGGGGGTCCTGGCAGCAGAATTTTGATTCGCTTCCTGACTCACAGTCTTGTCTGTGCCATGCTACGTACTGCCCCATTTTGCTATTTGGATTATCAGTTTGCAAGCCAGCAGGGAATAAGTTGATACAGGCGTACATACATGACTGGCAAAAGGTAGAATTAGGGAGGCAGGCCAGTGACAGAGGGGAAGCAGGTAGGAGAGAACATATAGAAGTGGAAAGGGTTGGGTTGCAGTGCTGTGGGATCCTTAAGTAGGCATGGTGGGCCTCTTTTTGTTGTGGGGAGAAAGCCGTACCTGGTGGAAGCGGGGAGGGCACCTGTCGGGGTGGAGGAGAAACTGAATAGGAGCATACATGGCTTATACACAATTTAGGGGCCTGGGCACAGTAGTGGGATTCATGAACTGCTGAGCTTTCATCCCAGCTTTGACTAGTGTTTTTGTAGCCTTGGTCAAGTCATTTAACCACTGCTTGCTATTCTACTCAAGTTTAAAATGGATTAACATTCCATGCAGGGGGCACGAGGCTTAGTTAGTGTTTGTACAGAGCATTGAAGTGGAAAGGTAGCAAGTGTAATTTACTGAGGACAAGTACAATTTCCTCTAAGGATTAAAGAAAAATGGAATTCAAGACTCAAATATTATTCAACAATCCCACCCTCATTTCAGACCAACATGAGTTATCCACTACACTTCTGAATCCGTTCTTCCATTAGCCTTCCCACCAAGACCCAAAAAGCTATAGGGAAAAAAAAATTGGATGGGTGAATTTAGTCCCACACCCTTACAAGCTTCCTCTTCTCCTGTCCCCCCTTTTGGATCTCTTTCTCACATTTAAACCTCGCTAGACCCACATTTAAACCTGCTCCACCTCACAGAGGAGGCCAGGACAAGTCACCATTCACATCTCTATGAAACAGCTAAGCATTGGCTCTCTAAAATGAGCTGTGCACATTTCCTAGCATTTATATTAATCTTGCAAAGGTCTCCTTGTATAACACACCAGGGGCAAGTAAATTTCTTTCTGATGGCAGAGTAAAATTACTTTTTTCATTAGCAGTAAGTAGGTTTTGTACCTGCCTAATTAAGTTTTCACAACAATTTTGCAAGACTGAGAGCACTTTACATCAAAGAACAGCACAAACATGAATTCCCACACAGCCTTGGTGAGGTAGGCAAGTATTATTTACTACTGGAACCCAGCGGTACTGACCTTCCGTATGTGGAACAAGATACATCTTTTAGTCAAGCATTTGGTTGACTGTAAGTGGGTTATTTATGGCAGATTGGGGCAGAATAGGGGGAAAGGGTACATGAGTTATATTGAAGACAAACAGATTTAGTGTATGACTGCATTAAATCCATGCCTTGCACTCAGAATCTGTGATTATTGGTACCCAAGTCAATGAGGGGGAAACTGAGGCACACAGTAATTAGAGATTTTGCCCAAGTCTACCCAGCACATCACCAGCAGAGAATAAAACTCTTGAGTTCCTGGCCCCCAGTTTTATGCTCAGTCCATTATGCTTCTCTTTACATGATCACAATCTGTTTTTACAATTCCCCTTTCAGATTTTCAGAATTGCCTCATCTGCATCATTTATCTACAAGATAATAATTAAAGAACACAGGGCTCATTTATTTAAGTGTTTCATTTAGTTAGCAAGAACCTTTAGAGAGAGTCTCATATTTTATTTGTTCAAAGGGATTTTTACTTCGAGGGTGGGATGTCAGGTTTATAAGATTTTGTTGTGGGCGGTCAGGCATGGTGCCTATTTTGGTAATTTATGGTTAATTCTGCAATGTTACGGCACCCAGAGGCCTTTGGGCATGGGTGCCTATACATTAAAAGTTAATAACTATAGTTTATTCAGGTCATAAAACATGTTGCATTACATGAATTATGTTGATTACACAGTACAACCTCATCACTAAATTGATCTGCAATGTCAGAAAAGAGCAGTAAGGCTGTGCTATAAAGGGGGTAGTTAAACCAAAGTTTAGCAGAGTTGGAAGCTAGTCTATGGTAGGCTTCCATCAAGGACATTTACTGCTAGTTTGTTGGATCTGCAGAATATTCCAGTTTCATGGTAGCCCCTGAACTTTTAAATCCTTGAGTCTCGGCTATTTATCACCCATGTGGGAGCTACATAAAACATTTTCCTTCAGACTCAGTATTCTGATAAGACAAACTAATTAAAAAAAAATTAGAAAAATCTAAAATATAAGCCGACTAATGGAGTTTCTTAAACTACACACTGTACTAAAAAGATAAATGGCACCTACAAGCTGTAAATATATTAATTTTTTCCCCAAGTATTTTCTTTGGCTGTGTCATTCAGCTGAACAAGGGCTAAAAATTGTCAAACTAAATTCTTGTTGAGAGTCAAGCTCTAACTACTGCCAGTTTGAATGAAACACACATCCAGGTTTAGGGAATATGTTTTGTTTGTTTTGGCTACGGCAAAGGGTAGAACATTTTCCATCCCATCCGAATACAGTCAAAAGGTTTTGAAATATTGCACAATAAAAGCCATTCATTATATCTGTCTCCTCTCCCTTCCAAAAACAAAAATGGCTGACCAGTTCCAAATCCGTGCAGGGGGCAGGAAGATGGGAGTCAAAGGGTCATGGGCAATCACCCAAGACTAACACCAGGTTTTTCAGGTTTGAGTTAGGGAATAAGTTCCATGCCTCCATTCCCAAAGCGCACAGTTTTTTTTCTTCTTCCCCATCCAAAGCTTGGTTAAAGTAGTTAAATGCTCTGTTATGCACAATTTACAAGACTTAATTACAAAACTAATACATTAGCCTTCTTGTCTGAGTGTCAAAGATGAAGTTGTACCTTTCCCACAGGGATTGTAGCACAATCAGATCCAACCTTACCTCGTCCAAAACATGTTGCTTACCTACTTTAAAAATGTGCCAGTAGAAAAGACACAACTACACTTTTCCAAGTGTTTTTATGAAACAAAAACATTCTTTCCCCTTGTTTAATAGCCTGCTAGAAGCTTGAAAATTAGATTTCACTATTTTTGTAGTATTCTGTTCAAGATATCATTGAGATGTTTCTAATGATGCGGAAATAATGCCATTTGTTTACCTCCTGACACGTGGATTGGCATCAGCACAGCTATCAACTCAGTTTTGGGTAGACTGGGCAGAATCTTCAGTTGCAGGGCCAACAGGGGGAGCAGTAGAGCATGAAAATTTGGCCTAATATCAGTTGCTCCATGAATAGGTGCAATTAAATTTTATACATAGCATTTGAGCAGTAAAGCATATTTTAAAAATAATCAAGTATTTAGAAATGAGGGGGAGGGGGACTACAACAATAAAAGTAAAGAAAATGTCCATAAAAGGAGCTTGTGGTTATAATACAGTTAAAGACCAGTAGATGTTTGTTACTATCATTTATCGGTAAATTAGATCAAAGTTATTCATTTCACTTAATTTTCTCTTTATTAAAAAATTTAGAATTATTTTTGCAGGTTAAAAGGAATAGCTGTTGTACTGCCATGAAAACAACATACTTCTAGTCTATCAAGAGTAAATTAGATAATTTATTCTGATTTGTGTAGTTTCTGGAAAGATAAGCTAATTCACTCTTACTGCCATTAGCAGAACATTTATATTAAGATTCCAACCCTTCTCTTTGAACTTCAGAAAGCATGAATTTGTAGGAATTCATGCTTTGTGTTTTTCTTCATGTCATTCTGATGGTACGGTACAAAAACTCAGGAAAAACAACAAATTCCCATTGTTTATTGCATCCCCTACAGGTAGTTTTCAAATATTTTACTATGATTTAACACTTCACAACGTAGGGGACAAGTATTATGTAACTACTCTTTCCTTCCTTAGTTGACTAATGACCTGGTAATTATAATATAGTGGCAAGATAATTATTACATTTCCAGGAAATATTTATCCTGTAAATCAGCCACTACGTAGCAATTACATAAGAAGCTGATAAATGTAATTATTCAGCAATACGTACTTAACTCTAGCTATTACTGTTGTTGAAGTGATCTAATTCTACGTACTAGGAATTTATATAGAACATCATGCGACCACTAAGTAATCTTCACAACATCTCTATGAGACCGGGAAGCACTATCCCCATTATACAGTTAGGGAAAGTGAAGCAGAGAGGTGAAATAGGTTGGCCAAAAACCACAATTATTTATACTGTGGTAGTGCCTAGGAGTCTCTGGAGTCGTCTGTACTACAAAGGCTTTGCCAGTATAGATGTAGTTTATACCAGCCAAAGAACTCCTATTGCTGGGATCATTAAACCACCTCTCCAAAGGACAGAAGAGATACTAGCAAAAGGACTCTGGTATAAGCTGTGGGGGGTGGAAGTTGCCACCATAGCTTTCACATTCCTAGCTGGCACATTTCCAGTGTAGGTCTGGCCTCAGTCATAGACCAGCATCCCCATTGTACTAGGTGCTGTACAAGAAAAAACACAGAACAAAAGACCATCTCCGCCCCCAAGAGCTTACAAGCAACGTCGGCCTTTGTCAAGACAAGGTTTTAAATTGTGATGGCACAGAGTCCGTGAGCTCAATCTAATGAACACCTTTTACAATTCCAGTCAAGATGAAGCACCAGACTTTAGAATGTACTTGACTAATCAAGTTAAACCCCAGGCTAGGCTTTAACTCTGTCAGTTTTGCACATTCTAAAGCATGATTGTGTTGTCTTGAATAGAGTGGTAGATGTTAGACTGAGGCTACATCCTCACTACGGGGGGGAGAGGGGGGGAGAGTCAATTTAAGATACGCAAATTCAGCTACTCGACGTATTGGAGCCGACTTACCCCGCTGTGAGGACGGCGAAAAATTGACCTCTGCGGCTCCCCGTCGACGGCACTTACTCCTACCTCCACTGGTGGAGTAGAAGCATCGATTTGGGGTTGATTGTCGCGTCCCGACGAGACGCGATAATTTGATTCCCGAGAGATCGATTTCTACCCGCTGATTCAGGCAGGTAGTGTAGACCTGCCCTGAGGTTGCTGACTTGACCTAACAGGACAACTTAAACCCTACTCTCAACAAGGCCACAATAAGTGGCAAAGCTAGGATTACAAACCAGAATATCTTGGCTCCAAAACCTGGTTTACTTTCCCCCTGACCATGCTACCTAAATGTTATCTTATGATCCTATTAAGCCGTTATGCAATAAAGAAGCACTTATAGGAGGCTGCCTCTAAGTTAGAGATGCAAATTTTATATCATCCTTTTAAAACTTAACTTTATGAACACAATTTTAGGAATGTGAAACACAAATCTCCTTCCACATTACATTTTAGCCCCATCTCATTGTTCATCTTTGTGAAAAATGCAGGTAGTTTGATGGATTCCTGGCTCCAGTTCCTACACAGCAGCCTGGTAACCACCCTGTGGCTCTCACACAGCTCCAGGAGTCTAGGTACACACTTTCCCTTGTGAAAGGAGCAGTGTTTTATATGCATGCATTTCTGAGACACAAGTTTCAAGTCCTTTTTCTTTTATTCTCTCTCTCACACACACACACACACACCCCGCCACGGGTGAAAAGCCTCCTATCCCAGGATATCTGCTTTCCTCCGAAGTCCAATGACCCTCCCACACCAGAACTGTCTCATTATCCTTATTCCTAGTGTGTGGCCTATCTTCTATCTTACCCCTAGTGACTCTCACTACACTTGCTTGCATCCCAACAATTTCTTCCACCTCTTTTCAGGTTCTAACCTCTAGCCTCAGATAACCCCTGCAAATCCCATTTATAATCTCAGTCTTCCTCAATCATCTTCTGGTTCATTATTTTTTCTTACAACAATTTCTGACTAGGCAGAAGTTTAAAATTTTAGTTAATACCGCATATATGGAAGACAAGTGATTTCTAAGAAAGTTTAAATGCTAAAGCAGCTGGTGGATGAATCAAAGTAAATGGTACTCAGCAATGGACATGCAAGTGATACTGCATATCATCTTTGTTAAAAAAAGATTTGCACACAGCGGGCAACAGAGCTGTGTCCAATAGCAAAAGAGACTGTAGATCTTACATAGGATTCTAGGATATGGATAAAACATACCGTGGTCCTGTTTACACATTGTTTTAACCAGGTCTCTCTCCTCACCCACCTCCTCCCACCCCCCCAAATCACTGGGGGTAATTATGCTGGAAAGAAAATCTATTTATACTTAGATATCCTATTTTTAAGAAAAAGGGATATACATCTTTCACACAAGGAGAGTTTGTCTCCAGCCTTACTTAGAGACATTAGGATGTTCCCAGCACCTGAACAAATTCTTTAATACTGGACTAAAGAGGCTCACCCTATTCCTGTAAGATATCTGCAGTGGAACATATACACCGTGTAAAACAAACTGTCTTAAGTGCCTAGTGAAAAATATATTCCAGGAAAAAGTACAATTTTAGTCAAGACCAATAGAAATACCCAGTCTTGCAAGACAAGGTGAGGCGTGGGCTCTTCACAGAGTTTACTATCTCATACTGATTACAGTATGTTATTAATTATAAGATGAATTTAGTTTTATTTTAACCTTTAAATAATTTCTTCCAACCCCACCCCACAAGCTATGAAATAGGCAAGAAAATTAATTAAGTATAAAATCAGAGTACCAGAGTTAGCTGCTATTACCAGTTTGTTTTGAACCAACAAGTAATTATGACATTTCAGTATTCTGGTCTGGGAACTGTTTAAAACTTTTTTTAAATCCATGAGTTTTCACAAAGAAGTTTGGTTTGTCTATGTCTACTCCAGTGCAAAATTCATGCCACACTGCTCTCTGCTGGTAAAACAAAGATATTGCTATTCCAACAAAATTTACTGAATATGCTATCTTCTAAACCAGGCCTGCACAACTAGTAAAGCAGCGAGGGCCATATTACTCCAAAGCAATCAGCTAAGGGCTGAAACCCCCCACCCTCCGAAACACCCGCACCCACCCCAGTGCCGCCCGCCCCGCAGAAACAAACCCTCCTTCCCCAGCACCGCACCGCCGAAACAGTGGTATTGAACCTTGGTAATATGTTATAGCAGGCCCCTAAAGGTAAAAGAAAAGTGTCTTTTTGCTAGAAGTAAAATAAGATTCCCCCCCCCCACTTTGTAATCAATTGCTCTGTTGAATGAATGAGGTGTGAATAGAAGGCATGGAAGGCAGGCACCTCCAGACAGCTGCAACCCTTGGAGAGGGGATGGGAAGGACAGGTTTCAGAGTAGCAGCCGTGTTAGTCTGTATCCGTAAAAAGAACAGGAGTACGTGTGGCACCTTTGAGACTAACAAATTTATGAGAGCATAAGCTTTCGTGGACTACAGCCCACTTCTTCGGATGCATATAGAGTGGAATAAATATTGAGGAGATATACACACACACACACACGCACACACACAGAGCGCGCATGAACAGGTGGGAGTTGTCTTACCAACTCTGAGAGCCCAATTAAGTAAGAGGAAAAAAACTTTTGAAGTGATAATCAAGATAGCCCAGTACAGACTGGTTGATAAGAAGTGTGAGTACTTACATGGGGAGATAGATTCAATGTTTGTAATGGCTCAGCCATTCCCAGTCTTTATTCAAACCTAACCTGATTGCGTCTAATTTGCATATCAATTTGAGTTCAGCAGTTTCTCGTTGGAGTCTGTTTTTGAAGCTTTTCTGTTNCCTCCTCCCCCGCACCGCCCCCCTCCTCAGCCCCCCCCGCCCGCTTCCTCCCCCTCCCCCTGCCAGCTCACCTGCCTGCCCGTCGCTGGCCTCTTACTTTCTGCTGCTGCCCCCGCCCCCTGCCACTGGCTCACCCTCACTCCCCAGCCTGACACTGGCCTCTTCACCACCCTGCCCATCCGGCTAGCCGTTGGCTGGCCCCACCCTGCCACTTGTTTACTCACCCCCAGCGGGCCGCACAGAGAGCCCAACTACTCCACCCCCCGCGGGCCGCACAGTGAGCCCACGTGGGCCACATGCGGCCCATATGTTGTGTAGGCCTGTTCTAAACCAAAGTCTAAAATTTTCACTGTGGTAGATTTAATTTTGTTAACACAGAATATCAGGGTTGGAAGGGACCTCAGGAGGTCATCCAGTCCAACCCCCTGCTCAAAGCAGGACCAATCCCCAGACAGATTTTTCCCCCAGTTCCCTAAATGGCCCTCTCAAGGATTGAGCTCACAACCTCTCAAGGATTGAGCAGGCCAATGCTCAAACCACTGAGCTATCCCTCCCCCCATTAGAGAGAGCATATTCTATCTTCGAGAAATGAGTTCAAGTTCCAAAAATGTGGAGAACAGCAAGAACAGATAAACGTGCAAACATTTAGTTAATGGAAGACTTGAAAAAAAGGTTGATGAAACAGTAAAAGAAAGTGGATGGGTCCTGATGAAGAACTGTCACTGAAATCAACAGTACAACACAAATGATATCTTTTGATGAAGTTTCTTGCAAAGTTGCTTGAGTAGTTCTTGTTTTCTGAAAGACTGGCAGTTGGTCTCTGCAGATAGGATAAGATAGACAGTGTTTCAATATGATTTTCTAACTTTACCAGAAGTACATAAGAAATTTTATTCCAGCTCAAAGTGGTCAAACAGGTTTACAACAGAGATGATTTTTCAATATTAAGAAACTGTTTTACAGCTGGCATATTTCACCTCACAGTTGAAGTAGTACAGCATGAAACATGAAAACAATACTGATTGTGTTAAGTAGACCATATTCAACATTTTATATTCTATAGCTCAAACTAGAAATAAGCAAACAGTAAGATGGCAGGTCAACTACTGAGTACTGTATTGGGTACATATACACTGAATATTTAAAACATCCATAATGCAGTTATGCAGTACTGTACTTCATTTTCTGGACATGTTCATATTCTTTTCTAGGCAGTTTAACTTTAAACATTAAAACAGGAAGTGTTGTATACAGTAAAGATTAAACACGCTTAACAATCAATCCTTCTGCAGAAATTGGGATTTCTTAATTAGTTGCGAATGAAAAAGTACACAAGTCCATAGCAATGGGAGCTCCAGACTTGCTGGTGCCAAGATGGTAAAGCAAAGTCTCTGCAGAACATGGGAAAAGTCTGCACCCCAGCAGGTGCTTTCTTCACTGTTATGTTAGTTGTAGAGGATCTCTATTTGTTAGCTTGTTTTTGAAATCTGGAAAAAAAAGTTACATGGATTTCAAAAGTAATTTTTTATAAAAGCAGGATTCAGCAGATAGGAAATATCAATCCTTCAAACAATTACAGCTGGAAGGGTATTCCTGAAGCCATCATAGCTCAACTAGTAAAGACAAACTCAGTTTTTACAGACTGTGACGGTGGGCTTCAAAATACAATGGAATAAGGGTTTGACTCATGCTCTGTCAAGACGACCCAACACCATCAAGAATGAATTATTTCCCACCCCCCCTAAACAGTTTGTCAATATTGCTTTTTTTGATCCATAAGCTTTGGTTCTCTTTTCCCACAACAGGTGAGAGCCACGTGTGTGGTTGCTGGCATTTCTCTATGCAAGTGAAGGAATGAGAGATTTCACTTACTGATTGTACCACAGTGAGCTGGATATGCATATTGAGTCTGCCTATAAACTGTATCTTATCCAGTAACCACTCCAAAGTTTCAAGGGCAAACACATACTGCTATGTGCTTTCCACAAGGCTAAGTATAATCAACCATAAAATTCCTGCCTCAAAAAAATCAAGGCAACAGAACATTTGAAACCCTGGACTTCCATAGTACAGTATGTATTTTAGTTAGAGTAATTTTTTTCCCCCTAAGTGGGTCTAAATATGAAAAGATCTAAATATAAAGAATCCTAAAGAATGTGAGCAAGCAACTGGGTCTTGCTCCTTAAAGAAGTCTTGTGCCTAAGACAAGCAGACTATTCTATAAACACTATTCTCCTTTGGCTGTAAATGTCACAGCAACGGAACAAAATGTATCTTGGGATACAATTCAGTAGTTTCTACGGCTATCCTTTCCACAGGAAGGAGGCGTGTGTGTTCTTCTGCCTCAACTGACTGAAACACCTTATATTTCCAATAAATAATCTAAGTGTGTATTTATTCTCTTGATAGTTACTTTTGTTACAGCTTTTACTACTGCTTCAATGAATCAATCCTTGTAGCTCCCAGTATTCTTATAAGAAATATTTCATCATTTTGCTTTGCGATCAGTACCATTTCTGTTAGAAATAGGAAGTGCTGATTAAGAGATTAAAACTTCACCCTTGTTTGCCCATCATTGCTGACTAATACACCTGTACTCTCAATGCTGAGCTAGCTTTTCTTCAGTTGTTTCGCCAAGCATTTTGAAACTCAAGCTAAAGGACAATTTAGGTTACTTGGCAAACGAACAAATAAACTGAATACTTATACAAATGTCTGTGACCAGAGAAATAGAAATAGGGCATTACTTAAGTGAAACTTAAATACAGATAACTGAATTGAAGCCAAAGAAAATCTACATTCAAATACTGACCTTAAAAAAAAAAAAAAAAAAAAAATGGATGGCCCAATCTGCCTAGGCATTAGGATGGTTCTCAAAGGATACTTCCACTTCAGACTCCTTTTGGTAATTTTTATTACTGTACACAAGGCTTGCCCTTCTCTTTTTCCGTGTTTGAGTTATATTTTTGGTTTCCTGGGAAGCGGATGCACACATGCTCCTCCTGCGTGTTTTGCAAGAACCCCCTGCAACAGGAACACATTCATTGTTCTCTTTCCCCAAAGCTGAAAATTGGATCCAATTTTCTTGTCTTTGATGAATGTTCTCAGATTCTTTAAAGATGGATGCAGACATCGTCCTCCTCGATTTGCAAGCAGAATCTGACAAAGAGTTCTTGTGAATCTCAGTAGGTATTTTAATCCACGCAAGTCCCTCATTTTCTGCATTTTTATGCAGCCTCATACTCCGTCTTACCTTTTTTTCATGATCCTCATTCGCCTTCAAGAAGGACTGTTCTATAGAGTAATGTAGATCACTAAACATTTCTGAGTCATTTTCTATTCGGGGTTCTTGCTCATTAGAATAAGAACTAGAGAGATTGTTTCCAAATGCTTCAAAATGGAGATTCTCAAGTTCAGAAAGGTACATAGTGCTTCTGCCTTTTCTTGAAGGCCTTTTGAACCTTTTAAGATTGGCATCACTGTCAGCTGTTCGTTCTCTTGCAAAGTCTGTAACAGAACATCCAGTTTGAGCATTTTCACTTACACTGATGTCCTGCAGGTTTAAGAACTCTAGCTCATTTAGCATCTCTGAGTTACTTGAAGGATGATCACTTTCCAGTACACATTCATTTTCTATTAAGACATCTCTCACTTTTTCATGTTCTTTGTTGTCAGATGTATCAAGTGGGGAAGTGCTCTTAATTTCTTGCATAATAGTGTTTAGTAGTGGCAAGAGAGAATTTGATTTTACAATGATAGGTGAAGTGTGTTCTCTCATAAGACTGGGCTCAGACTGCTGACAGCTGGTCTTATTGCGGTCTTCTTCACTGGTCTGATTATTCACACAAACATCACTCTCTTTCTGTTCTAGTGACATTAAGGATGATCCCAGCTCATTTTCTGTTTGAATGTTTTCCTGTATATTAAGCACCTCAATATTAATGGTTGAAGCAGGATCAGGGCCACTATCTGATGACTGACACTCAATGCCACTGGTGCTGCTGGCTTCTACAATGTCAAGTTCTTTAGTGTTTGGACGTTTGTTTGTTATAGGCACTTTCCTTTTGATTCTTCCAACCACTTTTTTCTGTTCAGCGACTTCATTCATAGATCCTATGTGTACATTGCTGGATTTGGAATAATCTAAAAGGATATATAAAGTTTACAATTTAAAAAAGCTATATTGACACAAATTTATACTCAAGAGAATACCTGAAAGTAAATGTAAATTTCAAAAAGAGTTTCAATTTATTACAAAGAAGTAAAACCGTCACAGTATTTTACACTCTCCTCCCAAAGAACAGCAGTTTCAAGTAGTTAACACTGGCAGTTATTGTCAAAGCTATTCCGCACCGGTCATCTACCCAAGCATACAGTCTTTCTAGTCAGACCATTCTACAAATAATCAGAATTTTATAGGAAAGTTTGAAAGAGACCGACTGGCTTCAGTCAAATTAATAAAAGGCATAGGGAAGCAGCATACTTTCAGAGGCGGCCTGACATGTTAACGTGCATCAAGACCAGCTAGGCAATATCGTTTCAATCATGGGCAGAATTATGAGCTGCCCAGAAACACTAATCCAAAACAGGCTTTGATACTAGCATTTGAGATGCCTCTTCATTTCCCATTAAGTTAGGGTTTACTTGAAGTTGATTTGAGAGGTAAAATATCACAATTCCCAGTGGAAAGATCACTCCACATTGGGTTGACTGGGAAAATTTAAAGGATCCAGGGGTGCAGGTGAAGGAAAGCATTAACCCTTCCCTCTCATGGCGGAAAGAGAATTTTATTAACAGATGACATGCTCCAAGCTATCATAACCAACATGGCAGCAGGCCACCTGCCTGCTACAGTAGTCAAGACACCATGCTGCTTCTAATCAGTCTATCTTTTCTTCTAGCTGCTTAACTTACTATTGCATTATAGTCACAAGGTCCTCCCTGAAAATTAAATATTACAATTCATATTCTGTATGCATCACTGTATTAAATTTAGCACTGTGCACTAAGCTTCCCACTTCTACTCTTCCATTTGTTTCCTTCACACTCCTCCTTTGCACTTCCTTTTATGATACACATGCCTGAAACTTTCTTCCTGTCCTGATAAGACAAGCAATTACCTTCTCTTCTTTCAAATCTTCAAAATGAATCAGAACACTTCTCAAGTCTCAACTGTAGTACCAACTAATGAATTTTTAGTTTAAAAAATCCTAACTATTTCTTTCCAGCCATAACATTTTTGCAGCACTATGAGATACTGATCTTTTGGTCGTCCTGTGCAACATGCCTGTTTTGTCTGTGAACTTAAGCGCCCGAGAGCAGGAAACAAGTCTTCTCTTTTGTGCAGTGTGAAGCATATTGCTGGTGTTCAAATAAAAAGATCGTATTCATGAGGCGGAAATATCAGTTTAACTAAAATATCTATAAAATAGTTGACCCTCACTACCAGGAGACAAACTGGAAGGTAGTGGTTGCAGTTTTTAGAAAGGAGGAACAGATCTAGATCTATACAGACTAACTTTGAGGTCACATGATGTGGGGTCACAGGATTCCAAAATCCTGAGAACCCATTCTTTAGAGAACCATAAGTCTGTGTGCGTGCACAGACTTACACTATATGTAAAATGTTAAAACAGAGGTAGACAGGGAAACTAAGATTTCCAGTTTGTTCATAGATGCTTAAGACTAAACATTTTTTTTGTTTTTTTAAAATCCCATTAGGAGTTTGTCCAAAGCTCAAAAAATGTAGATATAATTTGGCAAGTGAGCTAATCAAAACATCCTTTGGGCATATCAGTGATTAACAACATGCAGATTTCAAATTTTTCCAAGGTCTTCAGAATAACCTGGCCAATATTTTTCTTTAATGTAATGGATGAAGTGTACCTCTATGGTCCCTCAGTTGTGTCAATCCATTCATTAAAAAAATTACTGTAAACTAAAAATCACACAAGATAGCCTGAGGTTGAGGACCTAACCAACTCTCAAAAAACAAAGTTTAGGATTGACCACCTCAAGGATTTTCTGCCTTACCCAATCACCCCATTTATTTGATGGGCTCTTCTTGTAACAATTTCAATTGCTACATTGTAAGAGTGCAGTTTTATCCAGCTCGGGCTTTGTAACAGCACCATAGATTTCCTGGATCATATCACTGAAGTATGATTTTTTTTCTCCCCCACTTTCTCCAGGATTCTTCTTCACAAGATGATAAAGCTCAGATTTATTAGACTTTTTATATATGCATAGAGGCAAGAAAGTTAACAGCTTTTACAGTTTTATCATTGATTAAATCAAAAGTGAAAGTGTCTGAAAGGGAGAAAGACTATTACCTGAGAAGAGCAGAATGTGTGTCTTAGGTGAGTTTGGAGAAGATGGTGCAGAAGAGAAGACCTCTGGGATCTCAGGAATTGGGCTCAAAAGAGGTTTCTTGGAAGCTACTTCTCTCTGACCATACAAGGATTTTTCTACCTTTTTCTTTCCTCTTTTTCCTCCATAACCTCTAAGTTTTACCTTCTGAAAAGGTTTAGAAAAAACAGTATTATCCCTTTTAAGTTTTTCCAATAAATCTATATCAACTAACAGTTTATTTATAGGGAGAAGCATACATTTAGGTAATATTTTAAGAAAATATGGTGTAACTGGACCAAAGTTATTCATTGTTGAATACAATAACTGGTATGGGAGTTACATCTTAGAGAAAGCTTAAGGGGTCCTTTCTGTGCTATACTGTTGTACGAGGTTTCACCAGTGGTACAGGAAGGGATTAGGGAGAGTGAGACACCTGTAAGATTAAAAAAAAAAATGTGTTGGCACTTGCATAAAAACAAACCCGCCAGAAAAAACATTATGAGCAGATCTTGTAATTATTGAAGACATCCATGAGAAATTAGTTTCAGGAGTCATCTAGGGCAGGAAATATTAAGTGAGATATTCACACAACTGCAGTGTGCGGTTACTTACGGATATCCTTTTGGGGGCAGATTTGTTTTCCTTTCCTCTTTGAACCTTGCTCTTTCTTAGATTTTTAATATCTTGAGCATTTCTGGCCGTTATATCTGTCGAGATGGTAACACCAGTCTCTTCTGAAATGTTGATATACTGTTGAGGAACATCAATTCTTTTAAAAAGAGTACAGAAGCCATAACAATCTCAAAGTTATAAATCTTATGTTTATTTCACTTGATTAACCAACGAAGTCACGATAGCAATATTATTGCAGCGGGGAAGAAAGTTTTACCCCCACCCCATGCAGTTAAATATTGTCCTTTTTAAATATTTATTTTAAGGAGGGTGGATTGGTCTTCTGGCCTATCCTATTTCCTCATTAAAGTGCCCCAACCTTTAACTAGAGCTATACACCTCTATGCAGTGAGTCTAGTCAGGGATAGTATTGGAATATGTTAGAATCCTGTGCAAGAAACTCTGTGAGCCACAAGTTCCTGATATCTAATAGTTGGTGTCATGCTGCTATTAGACTACTGGGCCAGCAAGTTAACACATTCTTTAATATTGCTAGCTGGAACACCAATCAATCACTACCTGCAGCATACTGTCCTAACTGTAAATGTTAACCCTACCACGCACACGTATATCCTGACGATCTTACAGCAATCAAAAAAATTATATAGTGAACAGGAATGAAATTTGAAAATTATCAAGAAGAGTTTATAATTGTGCAAGATTGAGTGTGGAAAAAGTAAACCAACTTTTAAAATAAAATTATGAAAGTATCACTGTTTTGTTAACCTTACCAATATTTATTTTTAAAAAGTATTTAAAGGAAGCTCTCAATCATTTGTCACTAACATCTAACAATACAAAAAGTTGTTAATATTTGAGTTATTTGGAAGTTCAATAAAAATTACCAAAAGAAAATATTAAAAGACACTTACCTTTCTTTTAGTAGAGGACCGGGTTATTCTGGTACAAGAGTTTTTGTTATCAAAGGAATTCATTTCTGTTAAATACACTGGAAAAGAAGAATCTTGGTTAAACTAAGAACAGCAGATATACCTGTCTTGGGAAATTTCAGGTATATCTCCTCTCACTATACACCTTGTCTCACCTTTTTTTAAATTACTCTTATTTGTTTAGTCTATAAAGTATGCCAAGCCCTTTAAACAAACATACAAACAGCCTTTTCCCTGAAAAAAATTTACAGTCGTAGATCAAAATATGACAA
Organism: Trachemys scripta elegans; assembly: GCF_013100865.1. Lineage (NCBI taxonomy): Eukaryota > Metazoa > Chordata > Testudines > Emydidae > Trachemys > Trachemys scripta. The sequence goes on from NC_048299.1 coordinate 149,627,113, forward strand.
GCAGGTACATGAAAAACTGAAGGGCTTGGGGTAAGGAAAGGGAGGACAAAGATTACAGCAGCAAAGTAACGTGGTTACTTAAAAAGAGGTATGCACGTACCTTGTTTATTTTTAGAGTTTTAATTTGTTTTTGGCTTTTGTTTGTTGTTTACATTGTATTAATATAGGGATTTTTACAGACTTCAAAACAAAAAAACCCCCCAAAAAAACAAAAAACCCAAAAAAACCAAACAGATATATTCAAGTTACTAAGCTCAGTTCATGTTGGACCTCGCAGTTAAAGAGCCAGATTTCACCAGGAGTTAACGTTGTCCTAGAGATTGATCCTGTACCCAATCGGGATCAATGGCAAAGCTCCCAATGATTCAATGTGCATGATCAGGCTATAAATGAGTAGGTCTAACCAAGAGAACCTTTTAGGCAGAATGTGAAATCAAATCCTAAATGCTTGCTGATAAAGCCTTTATGTCCACCACATCATCATACATTTTACACATGCTGATCACACTAGGCACTCAGTTAAAAACATGAAAAACAAGCAATAAATTCAACTTCGACCAGGCACACACCCAAACAAATTCTGAGGCTTCAGTGAGATTGAGTTGGCCTATGAGCCAGTGAAAAATTAACATTTCTGATGCTTCAACATTGTGTCTTGTTTATCCCAAAGTTATTTTCAAGTTTTATCAAACAGCAGCATTAAACATAGTTCAATATCAAATGTAAGCATGTGTCCTTGGCATCTTTATGCTAAGAGATATCAAATATACAAATTAAGAAACCATATTATAACCCAACTTTACCTTTCCTATTCTCAGGGACTGCTACAGACTCTTGAAGAGGCTTAACATATTCCTGTATTTACAAAAACAAAAATAAATGTTAAAAATCACACACACACACGTCTTTCAATATTTCAAAAACCTGCTTAAAGTGGCATATGAATGGCCTAATGGAATTTTCCTTTCTTTACAGGATGAAAGAGCTTACTAATTGTCACACATACCATGTTTCATAATGTCTCTACAAAAAGTATGAAAGGCTCAAGAAACAAAATGAGGCTAAATACGACATACTTCCAATATTGTAACAGAATTCACTCCAAATGGCAAATCTGCAGGCAGAACAGCTATGCAGGATGCCTAAGGCAAATGAAGCAAACAATTTAATGTTTAAAGAGTAACCATTCCAAGATGTTAAAATCTGGACTAATTTGACATTTCAAATTTTTTTTTAAAAAAAGAACAAAATGGAATGATAAAACTGATTGTAGAGATTAAGTAGCCATTGTAATAAATTAAAGCAAACTCACATCATCACCATCACAGTCATCAAAATTTGGCTGGGATAAAGGTTCTCTCATAGGACTTATTACTGTGGAAGGGCTATCGCTTTGTGAGCCTGGGTTACTGATTGGGGTCGCTCCTTTATGCAATGGTGTATTTGCAGGCAAGGTTTTATCAAATACTTCTGGGCTTAGCTCCTCTCCAAAAGTAACCTTCTTTCTCTTCATTGGCTTTTCAGAGCTGTACTCATCTGTTGTGTCTATTGTTTTAGTATTGTTTCTATCTGTAACAAAAGATATTAAATTCATAGTGACCTCAAATGCGATTAATGGAAATATTTCACTTTAAATTCTCTTATTTTATTTACCGACTTGAACAGGCAATTATTTCAAGCACTGAATTCCTAATGAAGTCAACAGGATTTTTCAGTATGGATCTACAGTATTACAGATTTGAGAACTATGGAAAAAGGAGACAAAAATATAGGAGACCTAGTTTTACAAGAAACTCAAATATAACTGAAGATTAATTGCTTTATGGTTTTTGGTAGAAAGAAATAGAAAACTATTGACTATAAAAAAGGAATCCCAGAGTTACTCTTTTATCAGGTTCCATCTGAAGAAGCTATTCAACAGGTAAGATGGACTGCCAGGTTCTGACGTATCCAAATATTGCTGGAAAGTTAGTGTTAAATGATAGTTATGGTGAAAATGTTAGAACAATATCAAAAATTAGTTATCACCTTACATCAGTTCAGTAGCCTGCATGCTCGGGGTCTCAGTCCAACCTGGGAGGACAGTTATCCATCCACCACCACTGCAACGAGCATCTTTTAAACTAAACTACTACCTATCAAAGATAGTCACTTCAGAACAGAAGGGGATATATTGGTTGGGTGGTATAGAGAACCGCTCATGTTTCTAAATTGTGAAGTGTTTATGTAAGTGAACATTATAGTAATCTTGCATACATAGTGCCTTTCATCCACAGTGCTTTACCTACTAATAAATTAGGGGCAAGATTGTGGCCTGGGCTGCATATAACTCAGCTGTGCCTCTGTACAACAACCTGGACCTTGGCTCTGGGTGCAGAGAGATAAAGGGATATTGTGTCACTGCTCCTCCACTTCCCCCCACACACACTCTAAACACATTTTTGGTTCCACCTGTGACGGGTTGGATCACAGAAACCCCCGAGAGCTGCCACCTGACGTGCCAAGACTACTTCCCCTCCCCCTCCCCCCGCTTTCCCTGCCAGCTTGGGACCCCAACACCTTGTCTTGCTGAGCCAGACACTCACGTCTGCTCCAACAAAGACCCAGGGTCTGAATTACTTGCCCCAAACCTGCAGGTTTACCTGAAAGCAGCTAACAGAAGTATTCCTGTCTAACACTCAGATGCCCAACTCCCAATGGGGTCTAAACCCAAATAAATCCATTTTACCCTGTATAAACTCAAATTGTTCGCCCTCTAAAACACGGATAGAGAGATATGCACAGTTGTTTGCTCTGACAGGTATTAATACATACTCTGAATTAATTAATAAGTAAAAAGTGTTCTGTTACTACTTGGAACCACTTAAATCCTACATTCTGTATTTAATAAAATCAAAGTAAGTCACCAAGCAAAATAAAATAAAATGCGCAAATCTAGGTCTAATCAAACTGAATACAGATAAGATCCTCACCAGTTCCAGAATGCTCCCCTTTACAGATTAATCTCCTTTTAGCCTGGGTCCAGCAATCACTCACACCCCTTGCAGTCACTGCCCTTTGTTCCAGTTTCTTCCAAGTATCCTGGGGAGTGGAGATGCTCTCTCTTTAGCCAGCTGAAGATAAAATGGAGGGGTCTCCCAGGTGTTTAAATAGACTCTCTCTTTTGGGTGGAGACTCCCTCCTCACCTGTATACAAAGTCCAGCTCCAAGATGAAGTTTAGGAGTCACCTGGGTAAGTCACATGTCCATGCATGACTCACAGTTTTTACAAGTGACATCCATTGTTTACATGCTACCTTGAATGTCCTCAGGTAGACTTATGTGGATTGGAGCATTCCAAGATCCATTTCCTTTAAAAAGAACAGGAGTACTTGTGGCAACTTAGAGACTAACAAATTTATATAGTCTCTAAGGTGCCACAAGTACTCCTGTTCTTTTTGCGGATACAGACTAACAGGGCTGCTACTCTGAAAATTGTCCTTTAAGCGTTTCTTGATTAAGTACTTAATTTCAACATTCCTTTCTCCAGGAACTGACCAAATGCTCTACTAAGGCTTTGGCTACACTGGCGCTGTACAGCGCTGCAACTTGCTGCGCTCAGGGGTGTGAAAAAACACCCCCCTGAGTGCAGTGAGTACAGCGCTGTGAAGCGCCAGTGTAATCAGTGCCTGCAGCGCTGCAAGCTACTCCCCTCGGAGAGGTGGAGTACATACAGCACTGCAAGAGCTCTCTCACGGCGCTGGCGGCGTGACTAGACTCGCGGTTCACAGCGCTGCCGTGGCAGCGCTGTGAAGTCCTGAGTGTAGCCAAGCCTTAGGGTTATTTAGAAATCAAGCCAGTACATAGCCAACGTTCATAACATTCATAACTTCGAATACAAAAATGATACATGCATACAAATAGGATTAATACATTCAGTAGATCATAACCTTTGAGATATGTTACATGGCATATGTAGCATAAAACGCATTCTAAGCATATTTCCATAAAGCCTTATGGGAGATACCATCATACCCTCCCCAAGCTTACTGCCAGAGACTTGGACACTGTCCATGGCGGAGGCAGTACATGTAAAATCCCTGTTTGTCACACTCCTGTTCAGTACCTTTAAGCCATATGATGTCATTCCTAAGGATCCTAGCCAGTTTTGGGGTTCCTGATCCCCAGATGCCTGAAAACAGGTTGGGGTGTAGTACTGCTAACAGAATGCAGACAGCAATATCTGTTAAAGTGGAAGTGTCTTGGCATTTAGCCACCAATGCCATGAGGCAGTGTGCCTCAGTTTCCCCTTCTACACAGCAGCATGGGCCTGTTATGCTTTTGCTGCTTTTTACAGGTATGGGCTGAAAAGTAACATGCTGGTGGGGCTGTCTTGTCACCATCCCTAGCATGTACAACAGTTTCTTCCACAAATCAGGTATGTCCCACATCTTTAAAGGGTTTACCACTAGTATGAATTCTTTTGTTTTATCCCACAGGTGAATTAGCAAGACACAAGGTTAACAGCAAATCTACGGTAGACAGGCTTCATTCACTCAATTGGACTGGTTTAGCATCAATTGCATTTTCCCAGTTCTCTGTGCCCTCTGGTAGACACTCCGATGCAGATTCTTCTGCCTCTTTGGGGAAGGCTTCTAATTCAGGCATGTGTTTGGGTCTTTGGCCAGGAAAGGGTCTACTGCAGCCATGCCTGCCCTTGGCCCCTCCCTCTGGAATTTCTCTGGGCTGGACCCCACTCCCTTGTGAAGTTCCACCAATGCAGAGATTTTCCCCCGCCCTGTCTTGGAGAGATAGTTTTATCTCTTACAAGTGTAGCAAGAACAACATCTTTCAATGGGGCGCTCTGGACCCCTTTGGGCACCCCACTTTCTGTTCCCAACAGGTTAGCTGGATGGACTCCCCCCTTCCAGGAGACCTGACCCCCAGGTTTCCCTTAAAACCTGATCCAGAGGAGAGGGAGCTGGCATTTTAAACGCAGACTTTTCACCCTCCTCCTGGGAAAAGTCCTTTCCTACAAAAAGTGGGTGGGACTCTGCCTCCCTCCCCCATCCATCTGGGCTTCCCTCTGGGTCAGACCCTCTTGTGTCCCCCAAAAGGGAAGGTGACCCTGCTCCAGCTGTGGGCTTACAGCTACCAGCTATGACAGACCTTTCACTGGCCAGCAAAATCCCCACCCCTTTCACTCAGGTTGGGCTGGCGCCCAGCTACAGAGTCCTCTTGGGGTCTGTTCCCATCGCAGCGGTCACCAGGACCCCAACTTCCACCTTCGGGACACAAGTCTCTGTGCACCCCAGGGCAGGTCCTGCCCCCTGCTGATCTGTAACTTCCTGGCAGTCAGCAACCGGGGTGGCCCCCGTTACAAGGTGGTACATCCCCCTCCCCCGGGGAGATTATGGAAAAGGAGCTGGCTTCGTCCAGCCCTTCCCTCTGGAACTTCCCTTGAGCCCCGGGGCTACAGGAACTGGCTACAACCATCCCTGCCTCCAAAGCTGCATCCTTTACTGCTGCAGAGGAATCTAAGAGACACCCTCCTATTCCCTCAGCAGTCCATGTGACTTCACCCATCTCCTCAGGGGCTTTTAGCACAAAGATTTCTTCTCACTGCTAACCAACCATGGGACAGATTCTGCCACATTAAAGAAATCATTCCCCAGTAGAAACGGTGCAAAATTGTGTGCCGCCGTTGCAACAGTTAGTTTAGCCTGCAGATCCTGAGTTTGCATGTGTACTTTAGCTAAAGGTGCAAGGACTTTGTAACCCCCTACCAGCTCTAATTCAGCCACTTTACCTGGCAACAAATCCTTCTCCTGGATCAGGTCCCTCCTGACCACAGAAATCTCAGCACCCGTGTCCCTCAATCCAAGAAGCACTTCACCATTGATTTTAACAGCATGCATATGCTCATTGCTTGGTTATGTGGAAGCAAGCTTTACAAATCCTGTGTGGAAAGAGGCCACAGCCTGGCTCTGAGAAGCCACAGTTTCATGTGTTACTTGTTGCCTGTTTCCACTCAGCAAGGGACACCTATTCCTCAGGTGCTCATTGGACTTACAATGATAGCACCTCTTGGGCTCTTCTGCTTGCACAGGAAATTTGGGGCAAGTACTAGGGGAATGGGGAGGTGACCCCCCAGCCTCCTTTTTCCCCAGGAGTAAACCGGTGATTCTGCTTTCCCCCGACCCTGTACCCCTCTGCCAGCGGTTTATGTTTGATTGCAGCTTGTGCTTGCTCATAAAAGTCTGCAAACGCAGCTAATTCACCCACTGCATTTACCTTTTTGTCCCACAAATACTGTTTTACATCATCACTGCACATATTCAGGAAGTGTTCTTGAGTAACCAGATCACATATCCCTTCGAAGCTTGTAATGCCTCCCCCTGCACCCCGCCCCCCCCCCAATCTACCAAATCTCTCATTTCATTGGCATAAGCCACATTATTCAATCCAGATCCCCTCTTAAGACTCCTGAATTTAACCCCGTAGGTTTCAGGTGTAACCTGAAACGGTTTCAAAACCAAATCCTTAAATTTACCATAGTTTGAAGCATCATCAATATGCATCTTATTGAATATGTCCAGTGCTCTGCCAGTCAATTTTGCTATCAATGTGGTCATCTTTTGATCTTGGGATGGCATGGAGGGTGCATAGTCTCTCGAAGGTGATGAAATATTAGGCAATATCGCTGGATTCCTCATACTGTGGACACAGTTACTCCCATTTATGGATTTTTGGGGAAGTGGAGCCAGCAGGTGGAGGGTTTGGTCTCTTCGACTCCATTACAGCCAATCCCCACCCCCCCACTTTCCCTGCCAGCTTGGGACCCCAACACCCTGTCTTGCTGAGCCAGACACTCCCGTCTGCTCCAACAAAGACCCAGGGTCTGAATTACTTGCCCCAAACCTGCAGGTTTACCTGAAAGCAGCTAACAGAAGTGTTCCTGTCTAACACTCAGATGCCCAACTCCCAATAGGGTCTAAACCCAAATAAATCCATTTTACCCCGTATAAATTGCTCATAAATTGTTCGCCCTCTATAAAACTGATAGAGAGATATGCACAGTTGTTTGCTCCGATAGGTATTAATACATACTCTAAGTTAATAAGTAAAAAGTGATTTTATTAAATACAGAAAGTAGGATTTAAGTGGTTCCAAGTAGTAACAGACAGAACAAAGTAAGTCACCAAGCAAAAGAAAATAAAATGCGCAAATCTATGTCTAATCAAACTTAATACAGGTAAGATCCTCACCAATTCCAGAATGCTCCCTTTTACAGATTAATCTCCTTTTAGCCTGGGTCCAGGAAAGGAGTTATGCCTATGTGAGACAATTCCTTCCCTGCTGCAATACTGGGGTCTAGCCCTCACACACTCCATCTTCTTCCATCATTCAAGTGTAGTCAGCACTCGGGTAAGACATGGTCATTGTTTAATAGCCTGCATCAATCCTACACAGTAGTTTAAGACAAAGCAAACTGAGTCACAGTAACTGACATTACAAGAGTAGCTTAGATAGGCGGAATCCATAATGCAGTAGGAATTTGGCCAAATTTGTAATTTGGCCAGGAAACAGGGAAAATACCGTAACATTTAAGAAAAGAATCATGGAATTTTTATAACTTCTAGTGGTCAGAACCTCAGTTTGGCATAGTATAGTGAAAATGGCACCTCCAGAACTACAGTATGCCCTGGAGTATTAAGTACTGAGTCAGAGGGTAGGAAGCTTGCTACTAAGCAAACCAATTAATACTTCCTGGTCTTAAAAGTTCTCCATGTTAAGAACTGACTCAATGTCCAACAGGATCACAGCTCAAGATGGTATTTTGGCCACAGGCCAAAAAGTAACTTTTTACTTACTGTAAGCCCTTCTGTCATTTGCAATTTCAGACAATCATATAATCCTACCGTGACCAATTTTTCACAAAAATCATTTTAACTTTGAAAGTATTTTAAAAGTTATATCCCAAGGATATTACCGTATATTAAATATTCAGTTTTCTTATATCTTCTCACTATTAAAAAATTTTTTAAATGGGCACTGTCCACTTGAAGTCATGTTTCCATCTTAAAGTTTTGTACCTGTTGTTGTATAATAGCAAAGATTACTGAAAGAAAGAAATTAGTGATATGGTCTTCCTTCCCCCCCCATTCACTTTGAGAATTTGATAGTACTTTGCATATAGACAGTTTCCTCTTTTTCTTTGTTTGTTGTACTACCTATCCCATGAAATAGGATGACATTTGTGCACTGCTTACTTACACTCTTTCCTCAAGTTCTGCAACAAAGAGACCAGTAGCAACAGCATCAAGTTCAACTTGACAGTGTTCCTTTTAATTAATGGGAAATAAAGATTATGCCAGTTTAGAAAAGTATAAAAATTTCTGACCTGTTTGCAGTTCTTCACAACTTCTTGAGAGATCAGAGAATAAAAGAGGTTCATTTCCTTCCATGCCAGTAGTATTGCTTACGAGTTCCTATTAAGATCAACAGTGTTACTCCTGTCTAATCAATACAGTAGTGTAACACCTATTATTGTTATAACGCTTGCCTGTTCATGTTTAATTTATCCAAGTTTCAATTTTGAAAAAGGATAATGAAAGTCATTTTCTTTAAATAATTCTTAGTAATCAGCATAAACTGAGCATTAGATAATCTTGTTTTTTAGAATGTGTACTGTACATGTTGAAGGCCCCCTGAAACTTTCAAAATAAATTCAGACAAACCTCGTATATGAAAAAAGGTCACAGACATACAACTTCCAATGCATTTTGTTATACCATTAGTCAAAAAAGATGTTTCTTGGAAAACATGGTTCAGTTAAAAAAAAGTTACTGAGTAGTGAATACAGTAATGCTTCTTTAACGTTTCAAGTTTATATTTATGGATGAGATCAATACACCAACCTTCACATTCTCCATCAGTAATTTTACTGGTGTTTTCTTCAGAACAGATCGAAGGCAGGAGGAGCCGTTATGTGATTGTTCACTGGATGGAAGGTTTCCCTTTTGTGGTGGCGTAACAGGTGGCATGGTTTCATCAAATATCTCCAAGCTCAGTTCTTCTGCAAAGGTAACTTTCTTTCTGCTTAGCTGCGATCCAGTATTACCTCCAACTTCCTCACTGATGCACTCAGAAGTAATATCTTCAAAATGAATACATAAATATCAAGATTTAAGGGCTTTAGATGTAACGTTAAAAAATTCAACATTTGTTGCAATACATGCATGCTGCTACTTAGTCTCAAAAAGCTGCTTAAATGTGTGAATTCCTCAGAAGTTAGGTTTTTGGTGTTGTGGTCTCCATTAGAGATGCATTATGCATGAGTTACATCCATACAATATCATATATGGTAGTTTATTTCCTGTGTTTAAAATATAGCTGATATAGTACTGCAATTATTTTCTTTTCTATTAAGATTATGTCAGCATTTCTGTTATACTTCCTTATTTTCTGGAGGTTTAACATGCAGTTAAGGGAAGTGGTCAATGAGAGATGGATTATCACACTTTTATGTGAAATCTATGTTAATCATAAAAGTTCCTTAATTATAATCTCACCTTTCTTCGAGTCTAATGATATTTCTATTTCAAGGAATGCTTCAAATAATTACTATTTATGTGACATATAAAACTTTACAAAACACATTCCAAAATTGTTGGACTAAATATTTTGAGAGTTGGAAAACTGTTTTTATATGAGTACTTAACTCCTCATTAAAACAGCTTTTAGAGCTGCAGTACTTAAAGAAAGGAAACATTAAAGTATGAATGAAGAGCATTGACACTTAGAGCCTAAATTCGTATTGTGTTGTAATACTTGTTAGTTATAAAATAAAGCTTTTTAGAAGAGAAAGGCTTTTTAAAAGGTAACATTAGAGGTTCAGAAAAACAAAGCAAGTTCAGAGTGATTAATAAATATCAAAAATTAGAGCAAAAGAATCATTTACATGAGACTGTTTCCTATCTTCGGGTTATTTTCTTTTCTACACTCTTGAGAATCTCCTATTACTCTTGTTGGGGTACAGAATATTTAATTTTCTATTAAATTCTCATTTAAAAGAAGCATTTCCAAATATTGTAGTTTATAGCAAAAAGAGCTGCATAAATCTGGGAACCAGATTAATTTGAGCTTCTCTGCAGCAGCAATTGAATAGTACTTTATCATCCATGGCACATTTTTTGCCAGCATTGGTAATACAGCACAAAGCAATATTGACTTCTGTTTGAAACTCCTAATCATAAAGGGATAGCATCACTGCTTGTGAAATGGAAACAATTAATAAAGCATATTTAGTTTTTAAGCTTCTAATAGAGTAGTAACAAAAGTAGTGATGAATCTTCTTACTGCGTGGTGTCTTTGGGATGCCCGTTAGTGGAATAATCTCTAAAGATAAGATTCCAGATTCAGTAATTGGTGGCGTACGGGGAATTTCCTAAAAAAGGAAATTATAGCTTTTTACCAGAATACTGATATGCAAGGAAACACAGTAAAACAGTTTTCAAAAAATATAAAAAGTCATGGATATTTTTAAAGCAAAAACCTGAATGCAGCTTCGTTACTTAAAGTTATTAGCAGTGAACCATAAAGAAAATGTATTTTGTTTGTGCTCATAGAAATTTGTTTCTATGTCTAAATAGTCTTTTTAAAGGAGTGGTTTCAAATGCTTATTTTTCACCTCTGATGTATCAACTCTGATCGTCAAGGGAAGACAAAGAGGAGCTTCTGGAGGACAAGAATTGGAGCTCTCAATCCTAAACTGAAGGGATGGAGTGCTGAATCTTTTACAAAAAAAGCTTCTCTCTTAAGTGTTTCAGTTAAACAGTAAATAAATCAAGAACCAAAAAAGTTAAGCTTTCTGACTAAACATCCTCTCTCTCTACAAATGCTCAGTTCCAGTCCTCAAAACACACACACACACACACACACACACACACACACACACACACGGAAGGCAGGCAAGACTTGATATTTCCAATGTAAATCAAAATCAAAACCAAACCAACCCCCAGCCCCAAATTTTAACCGGAGACAAGCCTGAGGCCCATTTAGAAGAAAGACGAGGATAAAATATTAAAAGGCTTTGCAGTTCACTTGGAAGGCTGTCAGTACAGGATCAAATAGGTAACTTATTAGTCTATCTGCAGGCAAGGACTGTGAGGTAACTGTTGGCAAATAGTGACTTTAATAGCAACTCCTGCTTATGACTTTTTCCCTTTTTCTTTGAGCATATAATGCATGTTAAAGAGTCAGGTAATATTCCTTCTGTAGGAATATAGTTTTCATTATCACATTACTAGTCTCTTTAGTTGACTTTATTGCCACAAAATATCAGCAAGGCCAAAAGCTTATCAGAATTCAAAAGAGGATTTCAAATGTATGTACATGAGAAAAATCAGAGGTACATTAGTTGGGAATAAAAATAAGGAAAATAAAGTAGTAATATATTTCAGGGAACAAAGTACCGACTAACTGATGCGGGTTAGGAAGAAACTTCCCTAAGAGCTGTTTTTTGTTGCAGGTTACTTGCACCTTTCTCTGGAGCTTCTGGTGGAGGCCACTATCAGACAGGACACCTGACAAGATAGACCAGTGGACTAGCAATTCTGATGTATGGTATATCTTAAGTAGAACTTGTATTACATCCAGTAGGGTTTCTCTCCCCTTCCCCTATTTGTGCAGCGGCAATAACATGCCTTTTTCCTTGAGGAGGAGAGGCATGGAGAACCTTTGTTTTGCATCTCTTCTGAATGACTAGATTAGTTAACCGACATGTTCAAATTTGTCCACATGAATCTCATAGTTGTAACTGGCAGAACCTAGAGCACACATGGAGAGTGTTTCCAATGAAGAGGTATTGCTCTGTACCATTATCATCAAGCTCTACCCTCATGTAGAACTTTGAAGTGTGATTTGACCTATGTACAAGAAATCTACAGATGCCAAATGTAGTAAGTTACAAAATTAAAATAATATTCATTTCTGTAAATGGAAGTTTTAATTAAAACTGTGTGTGATTACAAGACAAAAGATAACATTGTCTATTAGAAGACTTTGCCTACTGTAAACATATTTTAAGCCTACGCATGTAGAAAATTGGAAAAAAAAATCCACACTGTGGTATCGGGCCCATAATTACTGGTGACAGAAGAGGAACTAAGGATGACAGAGGTGGGGCTAAATTTCCAATGTAGTCAATGCACCAGTATCCCCCAACAGATTTTTGCTCCGTCAGCAGTTCCACTGCTCACTATGTGAATTTAATTCCTACAAGAGGGATCTGCTGATGCAATTTCATAATTAATTCCCCTCACCCCCTTAAAGATATACACATACCTTTGAAATTGTAGCAGTAGTAGTTTCAGTGATGGGCACCTCCTCTGGTGGAGAGACAATCTTGCATACCTGGATACTGGCTGGAGTTTTATCACCATTAGTTAATTTTTCTTTCCAGTTTTCCCTGTACGCAACTCTCTTGCGTTCAGATGCTAACTCTTCACTCAACTGCAACTGTTCATGCTGTTTTGTAAAAGGTGGTTTGTTCTGAGCTGCATTTGTAAGTTAATAAAATAAACAAACCTTAGATTTTCCATGTAGATCATTTACATCCCTTCACTGCATAAGATAGATAAGCTAGAAGTCTCTCTAGTCAGACAAAATTAAGAACATCTTTTGAATTCTATTTTGCAAGTAGTACTATATTACTTATTTTCATTTTCTTGGGGGTTTTAAATAAAGCAAACAACCAAAACTAGATGATTATTTTGTGGATGGTATGGAAAGCAGTAGTATAAAGGGCTCAGGTAAGTAATAAAGTAGAATATAGCAATGTATTTTCTGGCATCTTTTCTATACTTACCATTGAGCCACATTAACTTTTCATGTGCAACATTTGTTAATTTCCTTTTCCTATTGGATGGCTTAGAGGCCTTAGCGGATAGGGCAACTTATCAATAATTTGGAGTTCTTTCATCATTTGAGTACGTTAATTATATATCAAAGAAATAAAATGTAAATTCCAAATACTACTGCATTTTTGAAGAAGGTACTGGACACCAGATCTTCACACAATTGGAACTGTTACCAGAAATGTAAGGACCAATGCAAAATTTGCAAATAGTAACTTGATTTCAGTCTCTAGATTGATGAATTCATTATGAAAGAGGGGCAGATAATAAAAACACATTCAATGAAAAGCAAAAGACAAGAAGTCTGATTAACTGTCCAAAAAGTATACTCACCATAGTCAGAATAGTACTACATAAATTTTTAGAAAGTAAAAAGCTATCAGAAAAGTCACTTAGGCAACAGATAAACACACTGGACCTTTCAGTTAGTTTACCTTTTTATTCCGTGAAACCATGATTCAAGATTCGTCTTGAAACTGGGTTATTAAAATAGAACAATCATTTATGGTTTCTATTCAGACCAAAATTAAATTACCATCAACATTATTGACATTTTTTGGTTACAGATATAGATTACTTACAATAACCTGCTGCCTGGGACACACTCTCCTCCTGCGAGAGCCCAGGAAAGCAAGCCCTCTCTTCGTCCTCTTGCGCTGATTGAAAAGATGATTGGAAGGCAGATATTTTATCCTTTAACGAGCCAACATTTTGATGTTTAAAAGGGCTGGCCTGCTAGGACATGAAAAAAATAATCCATTTATGCTCTTTAAAAAGTTGAAACTTACAAATGCTGAAGAGGAATAAGTATGTTAACACAACAGCACAAACTTAATCAAAGAGACAAATAATTGCATTTTAAAATGGCCTTGGGTTTCACTTGGATACTGTCCCTGAGTTCTATGATGAAAAATGTAGAAAAGAGATTAATCTCAAATATACTACTACACAACAATACAGTTTGACTCTCTCTCCTACACTTGTCCCTCCAAGGCAGTTTGCCTCTGCCCGCCCTATTCACATTCATGTAAACTAAATTGTATGAGTAACAGCATCTTTCTATATTTTAGACATAACTACATACAACACTGACATTTTATAAAAACAAAAAACCATCTAGAACTCCTGAATATTAAATTCCCCATAAGAAATCAACCTCCAGTTATACCTCAGAAGAAGAGGGAAAAAAAATGGACAGTTAAAAATTTGACTTCAGTGACATGTTAGAGTGATAGTCCAGTGAAATGAACACTGGACCCCAGGTCTTCAATATGGTCAGAACCTTATGATGCACACAGGCACTTTATGATGTAAAAAGCATGAACTGAACATTCGTAAAAAGCAACTATAACTTAAAGTGATATTACAGAATATTAACAGATATGTACATAATTATAGAAACGTTTGTGACTCCATAATTAAGGCTGAGTTTTGTTTTGCGCTTAAAACAGGAATCCAGCCTCTTATGTATGAAAAAAATTAGCCTTTCCCAAACTAACAGCACTTTAAATACAGAATGAATTATCTGAGACTTTAAGATCCATTACTTCATCTAGGAGTTAAAAGTAATTAAAAACTGAGTTAATTAAGAAATTTAATATTTGTGCATTTTTAAAAATATGCCTTGAACAGTCTTAATACTTTGTAATTATTGCAAAAACCAAACATTACAAAACCAAGAAATTCAGGAGCTATACGTACACCAAAAATGTAAAGGTATGACAACACCCACGTAAGGCATCTAGCCTTGTAGTGACACTAGGAGAGGAAAAAATATGGAAAAAAAGTGAATGATTCTTTCAAGTCAGTCTAATATAATTGGGACCACACCCACTAAAATGCCTTTGTCGTAATTTTACTGTTATTGCAGGGCAGAGTTGAGATTTTTTGGGCAACTTATATGTGCATCTTCATACCTTAACATGTTCAGATTTATTCTAAACGTAACCTTAATTCAGAATATCCTGGGTTTGTAATGTTGGTTTTGAGATAATTACAACATCACTGGAATATTTTTTACCTTTAGGTTTCTACAATCTATTCTCAACCTTTGCAGTATTTAAACTTGTTTTAATATTCCAATACAGAACAACGTTTTTCAATCCAATAACTCAAACATATGTACACACTTTGAGGAAGTTTAACAAATGGGCTGTAAAGATTAAGCTGTAAAAACAGCCTCAGTCTGTTCTAAAGCAAAGTTTTAAAGTAGCCCTTATCTAACATGTTTTCCTCGAAGATTTTTTAAAAGGAGGTTCATTAACATTACTTGAGCAACAAATATACAAGGAAATAGCTAACAAACCCTAGGGTGGGGTATGGGAGAACAAGGAGGAATGAAGAGAGTGTTAACAGTTTTAGAAGTGTATCTTTACCTTCACATTCTTTTAAGCTAACTCTTTTTCAATAAATAATAATATGAGTTACTAAAATACATCTATTGGAGGCAGTTGGCGTCAACTTTAGCTCCCCACAATTCTCAGTAGGAAAAGTGTTAAGTATCATAAGTAAGTCCATTGTTACTTCTATTTTTGTTTTCTTCCTTCAGACTTGCCTTCTCTTTCCTTCAGTCCAGGTTAGGCCTGGTCTACACTACACTCAGTTTGACATAAGACAGTTTACGACAACCTAATTATGTCAGTGTACACACTACAGCCTTGCGCCCACCAATGTAAGTGCCCTTCTACACCGACATAACTCCACCTCCATGTTAGGACGATGCAGTGTCTGCATAGACACTGTGTGCCTTACATCGGCTTTTTGCTAGCTTGTCAATTTCACAGCTCTGCTGGAGCCCTCACATTCAGAAGAAAGCCCAGCTCCTGGCTCCCAGCTTGAGCTCCAGGTGTGGATCTCCCCGCTAGAGGCCTGAAGCCCCAGGAGGCTTCCCTCCCCACCCTGCTACCCGGTAGGAGGCGAGAAGCCCTACGGGCAGCTGGGCTTCAAACTGAGAGCTCTGGTTCTCAGCCCCCCTCACTGTCCCTCTTCAGTTGGCGCTCCTGGTGAGGACACGGACTACCAACAGGTGGGTACTGTGGACATCAGCCACCACAGTAATTACTGTGGTGACTAAGTCAACCTAACATAGGTCAACAAAGACGGTAGTGTAGACATATCCTTAATCTGATTTTCTTCCTATTCAAAATTTAAACTAGAAAAAGCTTTTGACTAGAAAAGTGAAATGGTGAACATTGTCACATTCATTCAAGATGGGAAATATCTGAAACGGATTTCCTCCACTAGCCATATTGCACAACTCTGAAAAAAATTCCCACCTTTGTGAAAGGGTCTTCGGTTCTGTTCCTCCTTTGTTGGGCAAGGTATCGAATAAGGCTATTATTTTCAGGGGAACCCCGTACTCCAATTGTAGATCTGCGCCTAAGTTTTAAAGCCATGTATTTCCCTGAAATGAAAACAATGCAAGAAGAAAAACACAATGAAGCTTCAGTAGAACACTTACAAGTCTGTTAAAATAGCAGGGAAATTGCTTCTATTACAAAAATGTAGGTGTTATACAAAGTTTTATATTTGCAATGTTGTCTTCATTAGAAGGAAAAATAAAACAGCAAGCATTTGAAACCTCTCTCTCCAGAAAGCACAAAACAGTTTCCTCTCTGGATACAAAAGAGGAATCTGGCAAACGGTACTGCGATGCAGAAAGTTAGGGAGACCAAGAAAAGGTCTTCACAGAAAGTAAAAACAAAAAGGCTTTAAGGAAAAACTTCCACAAATCAACCCTTGGTGTCCCTTTTCTTGGCAACATGAACGTTCTTACACTCAACACTTCTCCAGAGTACAAGACCCAGGGGGATAGAAAGTTAATGCTGCAATGATCAACATAAGCTTTCATGGAAAGTTCTGCTGGAATTTCCACAGGGTTTGGGGCTAAGAGTGGGAGAGAATGATGCCATGAAAGACTACCCTCCCTCAGCTCTCTAACATTGGGGGCGGGGGACGACGACACAACAACCCATACATCCCCAAACTGAGGCCTAACACTGTGTTTCCCTGGGGGAACCATATTGACGGTCCCTAGATAGGTTACTAAACATGTTTAACATCCTGCTTTGCACTTTTGTGCCTTTAAACAGAGACAGTGGAAAATTGTAATGTTAATGTAGCTAAAATATATAAAAGGCTGTGCTGTAATCACCATTACTTTACCACACTGTAAAATGATCATAATTTGGATTTCAAGAAGCCCTACCTACTGATTGTGAAATTGCACACTTAGTTGTACTTATGAGTCTGTGCCACTGACAGAAACATCAAAATTTGACTACAAAGCACATGGGATGAAGAAAGTTCCCTGTGTTACTTTTGCAAAATTGCCCTCCAGCTGATCCTATTCCCATGATCTCATATTGGCTGAACACAGCTTTAGGAAGTCAGAGTATTTCCCCCCTACCCAAGGAAACATATGATTAATAGGAAATTACTCTATATGCCAAGTACGGTGAATGTTGGCAAATTCCTCACAATTTCTCTCTCCTGCACTATTTCCAACTCACTGCTTATAAAACCAGTATCTGTTATTACCAGAAGTGCCCATTATGTCTTATTACTCTGTGAATGAAACGGACATCCACCCAATCAGATAAACCATTCAGAAAATAAATCATTTTGCCATTTTACATGGTCATATCAATATTTTATATTGAACTCAGCATATCTGCATTATGGGTGTCTTATGCTGTTTATCTATTACAGTATCATTTTGGTTTGATGAGCTGTAAGTGAGATCCAGCAATATAAACAGTCAGACTTGAAGGCACCTTCAAAAATTTTAATCTTTTGGGTCTGTGAGAAGCCAATTCTGTTGCCTATTTCAACAGTATTTCCAGCTACGTCAGCAATCTTGGGATTTTTATAACAACTTTGTTTTGTTTTAAATTTTTTAAATAGATGGATTTCATCATAAATTAAGACCTCAGATTTCAAATAAGTTCTCTTGACAGCTTCCACCCACCACATTTCAATCCAATTTAAGAGCATTTTTCATTTAAAAGTAGTCTCAAATGCCCTGAAATCTTCTGGAGATGGATTCATGTCCACCATTAAATATTTAAGGGAATGTAAATTATGCAAGATACCAGATGTGTTCTCACTCACATATGAAGCACAATATTTTGAAACTTTCATTTTTAGAGTCACCTTATCAACCCTTACCTACAGATGGCTTAGCAGTAAAAGACTCTGGAGTAATCCCAAATTCAGCTATTGTTACACTAGCAAAATCAATAGGTTTCTTCATTAGTTTCTCCGATGTTCCACAATTCGGTTTTACATCTGCTTCACTTTTGTTTGGTGTCAGATAGCTTGCAGCACCCAAAAATGTAGGTCTGCCTTCTGAAAAAGGACTTTGCAGTTTGTCTAATGTCAAAAAGGACAAGGAAGGTTCAAGTAAGTTTCCTGTTTGTTTAACAGAAAGGCTTTCATTAACTGTCAGTTTACTATCATCCTTACTATTCTGATATGATTTTCTCCCCACATATTTATTGCATTTCACTCTGGGTTTCTGCACATTTGTGGGGCTCCTGCCATTTAAATTTTCCATTTCTGAAACCTTTGTGCTTTTTGATTCATCCACTCTGACAATCTTGTCTTTTGAAACAGGCATAGAAGAAACCTCTCTATCTTCTTCAATAATTCCTTCCATATTTTCTTTGACGTCAGCAACGGTGTTTATAATTTGTCTAGATTGTCTGCGCATAGTCAGTGCTGTATTCTGAGCTTCCAAAAAATACAGTCTTGTTGTTCTCTTGTAATCACGGCTCTGTCAGTAAGAATATTTTTATGTTTTTTTGTAAAAGCAACAGCCACAACATGCAGACATTGTAAGGTTGTTAGAAGATGCAGCTGTCCTTCCTATGGAGGCAAGTATGAAATGTTAGCTCTGAAGTTTATTGTAAATATCAGATATTATATGCACAGTATTCTGAAGTATGTGAAGGTCTATAATAAACACATACACACAAAAAACTATGCTAATGCAATATTAGGGTGGAGATTTCCAAATCACCAAAGTCAGAAATTTCAAGCCCCCTCCCAATCTTTTTTAAATCTTGCCCCTTGTGCATATAGTTTTTTGTGTTAATACTACAAAGTGACAATTTTAATGTGCAGTAGAGTTCTGGTTTATATAAATGTCACTACTTAGATATTTTTGAGACTTTGAAATCTCGAGTCACAGATCTTGCATTTAGTTTTGTCACATTTAAATAAAAATTAGACTTAAGTGTGTAGAACTATAGATATAGATAAGCTCTGAAGCTTAATTTGTGGCACTTATCACACACTGAATACTAGATGCATTTATTTCAATGTATGATTGAGAGTTAAATGTCTTCTCCCACACATACACAATTAAGCATTCAAACATACACTTGGCCAAGACTTTCAAAAAGTGAATGCCTAAAGTTAACTTAAGTCTGTAGTTTGGTCTGATTTTACAGAAGTGCAGAGCACCCACAACCCCCACTGACTTCAAGATCTATTGGGAGTTCAACCAGTCATACATTGTAAAAGGGCTGCACTACTAAAACTTGCACTGCACAGTCTAGAATCCCAATTATCTTTTGGCAGATATTGACAACACCACACAAACAAGAAAGTGAGTACCAGCTAGCACATTCATTTGGGAAATCTCCAACTTCTGAGATAATGTTCATCTAAAGCATAACAGGACAAATCAGTTTGCTTATTTAAATAAAAAGAAAACATTTTACCACCCAAGATAGTGTCAAGTTAAACAGAACAATAAAATAAACAAACAAACAACCCAAAATCAAGCCCAGTATAGCACAAGTCTATAGCATCACAACAATGCTTAATTAAGCTATGTCACAATGTGACTGACTATTATTACAAGAACATTGCAAACTAACTAATGTTACAGCCCTTCATTATCAAAGCAGCCCCTCCCACTTTGAAAAGCGGAAGACTGCTTTGGTACATGGAATAAGTAATGTAGGGAAAAAGCCGAGATGGCCGAGTATTAAGGGTAGGTCGCTACTTTAAAAATAACAGATGCTTTTAAAGAAAAAAAGCCTGCTGTACCATGCTGTGCACGTGGGTTTGCTTGACAACCACACAATCCGGTCCTTCCTTCCACGTACCTACTTCTAATTGTTTTATTGTCCCCTTTGTTGTGCTAACATCTGAAATTAGACTGGAAGCTTTTGGGGGTACAGGAGGTGTCTGGCCTATGACTGGGCAACAAAGAAACGGAAGGTGACGGGGATGGGTAGAAAAGAGGCGAGGGGAAAAGAGGCACGCTAGAAGCTTCACACCTGCTGTGCACGTTCCTCCCCCCACCCACAGGAGGTGCAGTGGGGGCCGCAAAGAGAAAGGCAACTAGACTGCACTGGTTCTCAACGGTGTCACTGGAGGGTGTAGCAGCAGCTGACAAAAACGCCCTGCGGGGGAAGGCGAGACGGCTCCGGGAGGGGCAGCGGAGAAGAGCCGCAGTGCCCAAGGGTCTATCAAACACCTCCCCTCCCCCCCCCGCATATAGATCCAGTTGTTTCCATGGGCATTTTCTCAATTTCTACAATACCCCCTCCTCTCTCATACGCCCCTCCCCCTCTACCCCCCACCCTCGCTCATTTCCCCCTCCCTCCCCTATCCTCCCTCGATCCCCCCAGCACCCGCCCCCCTCTCATATCCCCCACCTCACCCACAGCGGTTCCCGAATCCTGGACGATCCGACCGAGGGGAAAACTACGGCTGATGGGCTGGACCCGCCTCTTCATTCAAACTCATTCCAAGCCCTGCACATGCGTATTCCTCCGCAAGGTCAACCCGCCCCCCACCGAGAGCCGCCCTCCCTCCTAGGCACATCAACCTGCGCACATGCCATCCCAACCAGTGGGGTGTCAGGAAGAAGGCCACCTCCGGCAGCTTTAGTGGCTCAGATAATCTCTGAGAACCTCTGCGAGGGACAGGACTATTTTGCCTGCAGCGAGTCCCGGCAGCGCGCACGAAACACAGCTTCGACGCGATTGGATAGCGTATTAGTTTTTGAAATACAGCCCATTAAACGGCCGGTCCAGCCCCACGTGACACACGCTAGCCAATCAGAAGTCTAAGGAGTAATTTTTCATGCTGTTTGGCCATCACGAGTGACGCCCTGCCTTTCTCAAGCCCCCTCGCTCTTAGAGCTCTGATTGGCCAAAACCGGGACCCCGCCCCCTCGAAGCAGAACGTTCACCCCTGTCAATCCTCCCTGCCTAACCTCCACACCTGCATGGAGGAACGCCCCTCCCTTGTCTGCCTCCCATTGGGCAAGAGGAGTGGGAGTGGGTCTCCGATTGGGGCCCGGCTATGTCAGTCAGAGGTGCTGGCTTCCGGGTTTGGCGGCGACGTACCGTGGCCTCAGGAGCGCTGGTAGCATGAGGCGGGTCACCCTGTTCGTTAATGGCACCCCCAAGAACGGGAAGGTGAGGGGGGGCTGGCAAAGGGAGAGGGGTTCTGAGGTGAAGTGGGTGGGGCTGGGGGAGGTGGAAGGAGGGATCTGACCCTGGGGAGACGGGGGGGAGGCGGCTTGGAGGCGGAGCTCGAGGGCAGGGGAGATTTGGGGGACGGGAATTTGAGGGGGAGTTAAGGGTGGAGCTTGGGGAGGGGGTGGAGTATGAAGGGTATTGGGGGAGGGGAGACTATGAAGTGTATGGGGGGGGGTGGAGCTGTCAGGGGTAGCGGGGCTAGGAGGGGAAATACGGAGGGGATGCCACTGGTGCCCTGTGCGTATGTGAACACTGAATGCTCTGTGGTTGTACGTATTTATTTTTGTGGGTGTCACAGATTTGTAGATGTGAATTTTTGCAGGTACAAATGACTTACAGTTAGGGTTGCCAGGACAACCCCCCAGGACTGTCCTGAAGTCTCCAGGAATTAAAGTTTAATCTTTAGTTTAAGACAGGGAGTCGGCAACCTTGCAGAAGTGGTGTGCCGAGTCTTCATTTATTCACTCTAATTTAAGGTTTCACGTGCCAGTCATACATTTTAACGTTTTTAGAAGGTCTCTTTCTATAAATCTATAATATACAACTAAACTAGTGTTGTATGTAAAGTAAATAAGGTTTTTAAAATATTTAAGAAGGTTAATTTAAAATTAAATTAAAATGCAGAGCCCCCCGGACCGGTGGCCAGGACCTGAGCAGTGTGAGAGCCACTGAAAATCAGCTCCTGTGCCGCCTTCGGCATGCGTGCCATAGGTTGCCTACCCCTGGTTTAAGATGATGTCTCGTGATGAAATCTCCAGGAATTCATCCAGTGAAAGTTGGCAACCCTACCCACAGTGTAAATCCTTGCGCATGGGTTGTGGGTGCTCTTGCAGGCATCATGTTAATTTGGCTGGGGTAGTGGGTCCAGGTGTTGTGGGTCCATACTGGTGCAACTTAAATACCAGTACATAATACATCTTTCTCTGATGCAATGTAAGTAACAGGATGGATAAAAATCAGGATTTTTTTTTTAATTTAAATTTGATTTTATTTTACTTCAAATTATGTGTTTCTTTTCAAAAAGATATACCTGTTTAAAATGAAATCTGAATGTAATACAAAACATAAGACCTAAATGTATTATAATATCTTAAAACATTTAAATAATAAGTATATTATTGAATCCATGAGTCTCTATCAAAAACTTTGAGTTAAAGTCTACATTTCCATATAAAAGAAAGAGTCGAGGGAAAACCATGAGACTTTTGAGGTCAAACTTTATAAGGGTATGTCTACACTACGGGTTTAATCCGAATTTATATAATTCGAATTTTGGAAACAGATTGTATAAAGTCGAATGTATGCGGCCACACTAAGCACATTAATTTGGCAGTGTGCGTCCATGTACCGGGGCTAGCGTCGATTTCCGGAGCGTTGCACTGTGGGTAGCTATCCTGTAGCTATCCCATAGTCTCCTCCACCCATTGGAATTCTGGGTTGAGATCCCAATGCCTGATGGGGCCAAAAACATTGTCGCGGGCGGTTCTGCGTACAGCCTCTCCCCACCTCCAGGGAAGCAACAGCAGGCAACCGTTTCGCGCCTTTTTCCTGGGTGAACAGTGCAGAGGCCATACCACGGCAAGCATGGAGCCTGCTCAGCTCAAGACAGCAGTCATGAACATTGTAAACACCTCGCGCGTTATCGTGCAGTTTATACTGAACCAGAACCTGGGTTTATACTGAACTAGAACCGGGGGAGGGATAGCTCAGTGGTTTGAGCATTGGCCTGCTAAGCCCAAGGTTAAGAGTTCAATCCTTGAGGGGGCCACTTAGGGATCTGGGGCAAAAATCAGTACTTGGTCCTGCTAGTGAAGGCAGGGGGCTGGACTCGATGACCTTTTCAAGGTCCCTTCCAGTTCTAGGAGATAGGATATCTCCATTAATTTATTTTAAAAAACCTGCAAAACCAGGCAGCAAGGAGTAGGCTGCGGCGGCGAGAGTGATGAGGACATGGACATAGAATTCTATCAAACCGCGGGCCCCGGTGCTTTGGAGATCATGTTGTTAATGGGGCAGGTTATAGCCGTGGAACGCCGATTCTGGACCCGGAAAACAAGCACAGACTGGTGGGACCGCATAGTGTTGCAGGTGTGGGACGATTCCCAGTGGCTGTGAAACTTTTGCATGCGTAAGGGCACTTTCATGGAACTTTGTGACTTGCTTTCCCCTGCCCTGAAGCGCCAGAATACCAAGATGAGAGCAGCCCTCACAGTTGAGAAGCAAGTGGCGATAGCCCTGTAGAAGCTTGCAACGCCAGACAGCTACCGGTCAGTCGGGAATCAATTTGGAGTGGGCAAATCTACTGTGGGGGCTGCTGTGATGCAAGTAGCCAAAGCAATCACTGAGCTGCTGCTACAAAAGGTAGTGACTCTGGGAAATGCGCAGGTCATAGTGGATGGCTTTGCTGCAATGGGATTCCCTAACTGTGGTGGGGCGATAGATGGAACCCATATCCCTATCTTGGCACCGGAGCACCAGGGTACCCAGTACACAAACCGCAAGGGGTACTTTTCAATGGTGCTGCAAGCACTTGTGGATCACAAGGGACATTTCACCAACATCAATGTGGGCTGTCCGGGAAGGGTTCATGACGCTCGCATCCTCAGGAACACTACTCTGTTTAAACGGCTGCAGCAAGGGACTTACTTCCTGGACCAGAAAATAACCGTTGGGGATGTTGAAATGCCTATAGTTATCCTTGGGGACCCAGCCTACCCCTTAATGCCATGGCTCATGAAGCCATACACAGGCAGCCTGGACAGGAGTCAGGAGCTGTTCAACTACAGGCTGAGCAAGTGCAGAATGGTGGTAGAATGTGCATTTGGACGTTTAAAAGGTCACTGGCACTCGTTACTGACTCGCTCAGAGCTCAGCCAAACCAATATCCCCATTGTTATTGCTGCTTGCTGCATGCTCCACAATCTCTGTGAGAGTAAGGGGGAGACCTTTATGGCAGGGTGGGAGGCTGAGGCAAATCGCCTGGCTGCTGATTATGCGCAGCCAGACACCAGGGTGATTAGAAGATCACACCAGGAAGCGCTGCGCATCAGAGAAGCTTTGAAAACCAGTTTCATGACTGGCCACGCTATGGTGTGAAAGTTCTGTTTGTTGAAAACCTGCCCCCTTGATTGACTCATTCCCTGTAAGCAAACCACCCTCCCCCCTTAAATCACAGTTTGCTTTTAAAGGAAATAAAGTCACTTTCATTTAAAAATCATGTATTCTTTATTAATTGATTATAAACATAGGGAGAGAACTGACAAGGTAACCTGGGTGAGGTTTGGGAGGAGGATAGGAGGGAAGTAAAAGGCCACTGAAAAAATTCAATATAATGACAGCCTTTTGGTTGGGCTGTCCACTGGGGTGGAGTGGGAGGGTGCACAGAGCCTCCCCCCCCCATGTTCTTACACGCCTGGGTGAGGAGACTGTGGAACATGGTGAGGGGGGAGGGAGGTTATACAGTGGCTGCAGCGGCAGTCTGTTATCCTGCTGCCATTCCTGAAGTTCCACCAGACGCCGGCGCATGTCCGTTTGATCACGCAGCAGCCCCAGCATTGCAGCCTGCCACCTCTCATCTCGAGCGTCCCTCATGACCTCATGTTCACTGGCATCTTTCCTGTACTTAGATACCGTGTCCTTCCACTCATTCAAATGAGCTGTTTAATTGCGGGTGCATTCCATTATTTCCGAGAACATCTCATCTCGCGTCCTCTTTCTCCGCCGCCTTATCTGAGATAGCCTTTGGGACGGAGGAGGGAGGCTTGAAAAATTTGCAGCTGCTGGAGGGATTGAAAAAAAGGAGAGAAGTTTTTAAAATGATACATTTTACAGAACAATGCTTATATGGTGAACAACACTATTCACATTACATAGCACATGTGATTTCAGTACAAGGTCGCATTTTCCATCTTAATATTGAGTGCCTGTGGCTTTGGTGTTAGAGATCACAGACGCAGGTCCGGGCAACAGAATTCGGCTTGCATGCGGCCATGGTAAGCCATTGTCTTTCGGCTTCTGCGCCCTCCTTTCCCACATACCAAGCCAAGCCCGTTGAGTGCTGCGGTTTTCCTGTTAACCTTCAGCAGCAGAAAACAAACTCAGCTCCCCCCTCCCCATCCAATTCTCTGGGATGATCGCTTTATCCCTCCCCCCACCGCGTGGCTGGTATCAGGGAAGATCCCTGCTAGCCAAAGGCAAAAAGCTCAGCGCCAATTCCCCCCCGCCCACGCGCTTGGCTAACTGCAGGGAAGGATTTCTTTTCAACCACAGGCAAACAACCCAGTAGGAACAGCCACCTCTGTCCCCTTAATTAAATTCCAGTATTTCAACCAGGTTACCATGACCGATATTGTTATGCTCATACAAAGCACACAGGATCTTTATAGAGGAAGGTAAATACACACAGCGTTTATTGAGAATACCACAGTAGCATATGCTTTTTATATATATAAACACACACACACACACAGTCCTGCAGTGATGTTTATAGTTACCAGTCCAGAGTCTGGATCAATCTAGTGGCCAGCCAGATTGGTCACAGAGAGGAGCGAGGTTCTATCGGTCGCGATCCGATGCTCCTGGAGTGTGGCAAGACGAACCCAAAGTCCTATGGCAAAGCACCCTGTTCTTATAGGATTTCTTCTCTGTTGAAGCCTATGGATTCTGCTGTCTCACTTTGTAACCGGTTACTTCTTAATTGGTGTAAACATTCCAATACACCTCCGAGAGGGTCATCCTAGTCTTTGTTCCGATTTAATCAATTGTCTTTAGGGGTGCCAGCCTTTACCTCAGGGTAGTCAATCTGCCCTTCCTTATGGATGCGTGTTGATGATTCTTTGATGTCCTTTAAGTTTCTTCACTCCTTCTTCCTTGACTCTGGCTATAACAATGGCCTTCACACCTTATCTTTTTCTAATGCATACATTCCTCATTCACACAAACAGATTGAGAATACAAACAGTAGTATTTTATATTGAGCAAAAGGGCATTGCAAATTAAACCTTGCTAAGTTTTACAATCAATAACCAAGCCAATTTACATTGAGACCCAGGCCTTCAATGTTCCTCTAAGCTACTTAACATAAACACAATAGAGAATCCTGTCTCTTACTTCCCAATTTGTAATACATATAGGAAACCATAGTAGCTTTATAACTTATTCTAAAACAAAAGGATGACCATAATTAGTCATAAGGATTGTTCTGGTCTGTCATTCCTTTCTGCTACTCAAAAAGGGTGGCTGACAGGATGAAATCAAATCATACATTAATTCTCATAGTACATTATAAAATCCAACTCTTACAATATCACTCTCCTGAGGATTACACAGCGAGACAAAGAACGGGTGTTGCTTGAATGCCAGCAAACACCGGAACCATACGCTGCCAGGCTTTGTCATGCAATGATACCAGATTACTTGCTACTAGCATGGCGTGGTCAAGTGTCCTACCATGGAGGACGGAATAAGGCTGCACTGCCCAGAAACCTTGTGGCAAGGCTTTTGGAGTACCTCCAGGAGACTTCATGGAGATGTCCCTGGAGGATTTCCGCTCCATCCCCAGACATGTTAACAGACTTTTCCAGTAGCTGTACTGGCCGCGAATGCATCCCAAGTCTTCAGGGCAAAGTAATCATTAAAAAACGCTTGCTTTTAAACCATGTTTATATTCTAAAAGGGAAACTCACCTGAGGTCCCTTCCATGGGGTCGTGGTCTTGGGTACTGGCTTGGGAGGGTACTTCAGTCAGGCTGAGAAAAAGATCCTGGCTGTTGGGGAGAACGGAGTGCTGTGTGCTCTCCGCAAGCTGCTCCTCCTCCTCCTCCTCTTCTTCCCCGTCCGCAGAATCCTCAGATGTGGCTGATGAGATTACCCCCGCCTCGGAATCCACGGTCAGAGGTGGGGTAGTGGTGGCGGCCCCCCCAG
This sequence comes from Trachemys scripta elegans, assembly GCF_013100865.1. NCBI lineage: Eukaryota > Metazoa > Chordata > Testudines > Emydidae > Trachemys > Trachemys scripta. The sequence goes on from NC_048299.1 coordinate 149,654,440, forward strand.
AACTGCATGCAGCTCAACGCAGAAGCGGCATGTCTGCGGCTCTGACCCGGAGCGACCGTTTGCCTCCTTTGTTTTCTGATAGGCTTGTCTGAGCTCCTTTACTTTCACGCGGCACTGCTCTGAGTCCCTATTGTGGCCTCTCTCCATCATGCCCTTGGAGATTTTTTTCAAAAGTTTTGGCATTTCGTCTTTTCGAACGAAGTTCTGCTAGCACTGAATCCTCTCCCCATATAGCGATCAGATCCAGTACCTCCCGTATGGTCCATGCTGGTGCTCGTTTTCAATTATTGGCCTGAATAGTTACACTAACCCTAGTTTGAAATCACAATATCGATTTTGGCGCTACTCCGCTTGTCGGGGAGGAGTACAGAAATCGATTTTAAGAGCCCTTTATTTCGAAATAAATGGCTTCGTTGTGTGGACGGGTGCATGGTTAATTTGATTTAACGCTGCTAAATTCGAATTAAACTCATAGTGTAGACCAGGCCTAAGTGTGGCACAGTAGGTTAGCCTAAGTAACTTAAGAGACTGTCTGATAGGCATGTAGGAATTTAAGCGCCAATCTCTTTCACTTAAGCATATTTGAAAACTAGTAAATAAGCAATATATCATCTAGTAAATAAGCAATATATCATTCACCATTTTCTAATATACTAAAAATGTACTATTAGTAAGAATCTGAAAATATGCTGTATACCCTAATTCCTCAAATAAATGTATATAGTTATAATGTATCCTCCGAGGTAGCAAAAAGATGTGCCAGTTTTAGTGTAAAGGCTCTATTTGGATGTAAATAACCATGAAAACATGTTGATCTTAACCAAGGAGAGGACTGTGTTTTTAGAAAATAACTAAAGTACAAATGGAAAAGTTGATTAAAATCGATGATTTAAATCGAGGCTTTCCACTTGGTGATTTAAACAATGATTTAAATAAATCCACCCTGTTTAAGTACCATGGGGTTGCTGATGGTGCAGGAAGGGTTTTCAAATCTGTCTATAAAGGTGGATTTTTTTTTTTTTTTCTTTTTCAGGCACAGCAGTCAGTATGCACAAATTTTGTGTGAATGACTTAAGTCCTGCTAACTTGTTTGTAGCTGTTGAGGTGGGGGGGGGAAATACTGCAGGGTTGTGTGGGTAGACATGTTGCAATAAATCTACAGGCATATATCTGGGGTACTCATGATTTGAAAAATTTCTCTCGGTCTCCCAGTGTAGTCTGATTGTAATACTAGTATATAATAGTCGTAGTAATAGTTCTTTTATTTCTAAAATCTCTGGCCCTGCAGAGGCGTTATAACCAAAACAGCAATTAAACCTCTTAAGACAATATATAAACTTAATAGTGTCTGTGTATGAATCATATTTACCTGAAGGGAATTGTTCTATGAATATCCTTCTATTATACACACCAGGGAATTGCCTTCAACCTCTGGTGAAATCTCTAATTGTTATTAGACCCTTAATTTTCTTCTCCCTGCCTCCAATACACGATCCCTCTTTCCTTCTCTCCCTCAAACAAGGAAGTTCAAGCTTTTTTAAGTTTTTATTCAATAATTTTTATAGTGTTAAGAATAAGATGTTACACTATTTAAAATTAAGAAATGAATGACTTATTTATAGAGATTTTCGGTGCACTTTGTTAAGGATCTATTACTATGTACTTGTTATGTGTAATAAACTTCAGCCTCATCTGCAGGAATTCCTTTTCATGGCTTGGAGACTGAATTATCCTTTCATTCTCTAGAGTGGGTCCCTCTAGGATAGGTTTGGGACACATGGGCAGGACAGGATGGGGGAATTTTGCATTGCTGTCCATCCTATACCAGTTCTGTGGGTAGAATATAGTAATTCAGTATCTGGGGCTAGCCTCTTTCAAGAACATCTGCATTTGCCCAATTTTCCACTGATCCTCTCTGTTATGGCCTAGTCCTACTTCTATGGAAGTCCATGGGAATGGGATTGAGCTCATTAAGAGTGAGCATATGTAAAGTATTCACTAACTTTTCTTTTGATGGGGGGGAGAATTTCAAAGAGACTAGGAATTCCTTGCTCCAGTCATGGTTCCATGTGGTTAAAGTCACATTCACATTGTCATTGTTAATGCAGGTCCTGCTCTGTTCCTTCTAGTTTGCAGTGACAGGTCTGTAAATTAAAGTCTGCAGGCTGCTTATGGTTCTGTTTTTATAAATAGCCATCTAAGGCTGGATTGGCCTTTAGCCCAAAATTTAATGTAGTGTTGGTTTAATGTGAGATATTTCCTCTATTGGGGGGTGGGGAGATATCCATGCACTTTCAATAATGGACTCTGTGATGGCCTGTCTTTTCCTTTTCCAACTACCATGATATATCTAAACTTTCAGTTATCTGCTAACAAATGATCTTAAACTTTACTCACTGTCTGAGTCTTCTGAAATAATCTCTGAAGGAGGAGAGTGGCTCAGTTCTCAAGGCTTAGCCGGTGTACAAATCTTAAAAAGAAATGATGACCAACCATCAGGTATTAAAATCTGTTCCACCTTGCCTTTAGCTGTGACACTCTAAGTACCTTTCCAAGATCTGAAGAAGAGCTGTGTGTAAGCTCAAAAGCTTGTCTCTTTCACCAACAAAAGTTGTTCCAATAAAAGATATTACCTCACCCGCCTGGTCTTTCTAGGTCTTACTAAACATAGCTCCTTTTCCCATTCTGCCTTAGATCTATAGCTCATGAGTTATTTAACTGGAATGACAGGACTGACTTAGTATTCACTGCTGCAATGGAAAGCAATGTTGGAGAGCTCTGGAACAGAACAAATGAGCAATATTTAGTTTTCAACTAAATAAACAATCAGTATATAAAAACACTTGCAATATTGGTGGTCCTTTCACTGCTTATTGCCACTTCACCAAATTCAGTCCTGGAGTAACCAGGTTCAAGTCATTTGATTTCAGTGGAGTTAAGCTCACTTACATTGGGGCTTAGTTTGGCCCATCATCCCCTCCTTGAAAAACCTTAGTTGACTTTCTCTGTGAGCAGCAGGATGCCTGGCAGCCCCGGTCCTGTGGGAAAGGTTATTAAATTGCTGCTTTCTTAGCCAAGGCCAGTAGGGCTGTATAAATTGACCAGTACGGAGATATTGCAGCAAGAAGTGCTTCTACAATACTGTGCATCTAATATTCTTTCAGCAGCTATCTTCATATTTTCTCCATTTATGCACATAAAAGCAGTAGTTTTATAAATGTCACCATTTGTTTCCTTTTCTGCTTTCTTGAAACTTCATTTATTGTCTGCCCTTCACCCTCCCCTCCTGCACACGCACCTGCACATTTCTTTTGTCCTTCACCATATTTTTAGATTTTATTAGGGTGAGGTTTTTTGGTCTCAGTCCAGTGAGGATCAATTATGTAGTAGATTTCCCCTCACCCTCCTCATTTTTTGACAGCTCTTTCCGTTCTCTTTTTTCTCATCCTAACAAAAATAGGCAGTGTGGTGATTAGGAAGAGGCACTGAGACCATAAATAATGCATTGGTTTGGAACTGGCTAAGCTTGTTCTGACACACAACAAAATTGGTGCTTGTCTTGTACCTTGAGCAGTACTCAGTTCTCCCAGTCGGCATTTTGTGGAGATTCTGACTTCAGGGACCTTCTCAAGGCCCTGATATCATTAAACACCTGACATTTCAAGTGACTGGGAAAGGGGAGATGGAGAAATAGAATGGAAAAGAAATCCACAGCTATTACAGCATTTTAATGCTCCAATTTTTTTTTTTTTTTTTTGAGTAAATGCCACTAACAGAGTTGATTCTGTTTCTGCTATTCCAATCTGTTGCTAGGGTTGGTTATGATAGCACCCCCAGTCTTAACACTTGACAAATGGGAACAATTGGATCACTGTGGTTTCTGCTAGGTTTTATACATATGGTACATCTGCCAAAGTCAGAAGTTTGGTTATGGCTGCAGTAAATGGCTGCACTGGTGCTCTCATTGATGAGTGTGACATCAATAATTGGTTATTGCACTACTTGGCTTCAGAATATTTAAACAGTAACTTAGTGAAAACAAATCAAGGTGGGAGGAACTATGTCAGCATTGTGTTTTGTCTAACAGTACCTTGCATTTCTAAAATTTTGGCACTTGTATAGCAATTCATGTGGTCAGCACGCTGCACAAGGCATAACTGGCTATTCCTCCCGGAGAGGTAAGCAAGTAATAGACTTCCTACTTTGCATATGGGCAAACTGATATACAAAAGTTGTTATTCGCCTGCGGCAATACACAGAGCCAAAGGCAGATCTCCTGGTCATCCTTATCACTTTATTATTTATGCTTCCACCCCCAATAACTAATGTGTGGCATAAAGTAGTTGGTCACTTTATGATGGGAGGAGGAATTTTGCTGAGGGAGATGGTGCTGCTACAGAATTTACATGTAGTTAACTGTCAACTTTCCTGAACCTGTTTTGCGCTGATTACAGCTATCGTTATTTGTCTAAGCAGACAAATAAGGATGGCTGTAATCAGTGCAAAAAAGATGGAGCAAGGCATGGAGTGACCTGTGGTCTCCATGGGACATGCTTATTACAGATGAATGACCACAGGCTACACTGTTCAATTCCATATACTGTCTTTGGATCATGGGCTGATATTTGGCAATGCCTGATAATTTAAAAAGAAAAATCAGTGTCCATGTTGTGAAACACATCAACAAACTAGTTTCTCTTTTGGTACAAAAAATAGAGATCTGTTGAATGATAGAGCATAGTGCCAGTTTGCTTAAGAGTTATGCTATTTTTGAGAGCTTAGTAACATTATTACCTGTCCACAGATTCTTATTTTTGTTTTTACACAATGTGTAATTAATCTCTTGAACTTGCTGCTACAAGATACTGTTGAGACCAAGAGCTTAGGATTCAAGAAAGGCTTGCACATTTATATGGACAATGAGAACATCTAAAATTAAGTTAATATATATTTTTATAAGGGATATAAACCCTCAAGATTTAGGCCACAAATCAACTACTATGTGATGGGGGTTAGGAAATGCTCGTGAGTAGGTTGTTCCAAATTGCTCACTAGTTTATTGAACTTTCCCTTTGAGCATCTGGTACTGGCTTGATGTATCACTGGCCTGATCTGGCATGACATTTCTTATGTTCCCAATTGTAAACACTTTGATACTCTGGAGGCTTCCCCCCCACGCCCTTGGCTGTTTATTCTTGGGGACTTTCTGTGTGTTTTGTTTTAAAGAAATTTTGCAGTAATTTCATGAGCAGTAGAATGGAGAGAGAATTAGAGGGATTTAAAATAAGAGGCTTAAGTCCTACTAGATAGAGTAGGATTCTAATAATCATTGTACATTCAACAAAAGATGTTTTTAAAAAATCCTTTAATGCTCAAGGTATTTCTTAGTTATTATAAAGACACAACCAAAGCAAACTTTAAAACTGTTTTAACTCATTAGAGAGGGCCATTAGATTGTGGCATGGAGGCTTGTTGTTTTTTTCCCCCTTCATATTAAATGTAGCTAATGTGTGGTGTTCTTTTTAAAAACAGTAGTTTAACTGTCCAGAAAAATTATTCACATATGGTATCTGCAGCACTAAATTACCTGTCTTTTGTTTATAGGTGGTGGCTGTTTATGGGACATTATCAGATTTGCTGTCTGTGGCTAGTAATAAGCTTGGAATAAAAGCGACCAGTGTATACAATGGGAAAGGTGGACTCATTGATGATATCGCATTGATTAGGTAATGTTTATCCAAACAAAAGCTAACTTAATTGATATGGATGCTGATATGCTGTTGTATGAAAATATATGAAGAAAGTGCTATAGAAGCCATTCAAAAAGCAGTTTGTGTAGATACTGGTTAGAAAACAGGGCTGTCCTCCTGGATCTTCAATAACTAGACTTTAATAACCTGCCTCTAACAGTGGTCAATACCTGATGCTTTAGAAGAAAGCAAATCCCATCACAAGTGCCCCTGGTCAATTATGAAATGCTGCATGACTCTGTGGATTCCATCCTGAACCTTGTTTGTAGTCATTTTATGCCCTGAAGCAAGAGAGAGTTAACATTTTCCCCCGTTAGCATTCTCCTATCTGCAGGTCATCTTGTGTTTTAATTTGCCAAAACAGAAATGCTATGATATCCTAGCCAAAGTGTTGTGTTGTTTTGTTTTAATTTTGAGGAGAAATTAAACTGCTTGTATAAGTTGAATGTCATGACATTTAACACCTATTTGAATTGTTATACAGAAATGTGCATACTAAAGGGATACCAATGCACGGCTCATGTATGTGGCTTAATCCGTCAGCCCTTCCATCTGTGAATTACATGTGTGAGGGTTGGAGGATTGGGCATTTAAAATGGTAAGACTGTATTTACTTCACACAAGAGAGAACAGATACTATACATTTTACAGAAGATACAACTAATGAATGAACTAAACTTGCTAAGTAACAGAGGACTTGATTCTTGCCTGGCTTACATTGGTGTAAATTGCGAGTATCTCCATTGAAATTAAGTGTTACACTTATAAAATCAATGGGAGATCAGAATTGGATGCTAAGACTCTAAGTAAATGATAATCAATTTCCATTGCCTCAAACTGATTGGGAAAGGGTTAATCCTGGACTAATGGCTTTTTATACAAAAGTACTTTTTTTTTCTTTTTCCCCCAGGGATGATGATGTTTTGTTTGTTTGCGAAGGGGAGCCATTCATTGGTAAGTGTGTGTGTGGGGGGGGGTTGACTAACGTTTTGCCTTATGAAGAAACAGATTTGAAGTAGATGTAAAATATATATGAAATTCTTTTCACCAGTGTGCAAACAGTTTTCAGAAGAGATATCTTATGTGGGGTTATTCAGAAATATACTTGACTAAAGATCACTTTGTACATTTCATCAATGTAGATCCTCAGACAGACGTAAAATTTCATGAAGAACTAACAGGGTCGCACACGGATTGGTTAACACTAAATGTTGGAGGCCGATACTTTACAACTACACGGTGGGAATATAACTTTAATTTTTGTTTTCAAAGAACTTTAGACTTCCATGAGTCGATACTGATAATTACATTAACCACTGTATGTTCACTTGGTGAGTCTTCAGAGGGCAAATAAAAGAACATTGAAAAAAAATCACTTATTTGGGAGAAAATATTTCTGTGCAGTTATCTTATTGGTCACTATTACTGATTTAAAACCGTTTTCAGATAGTATTAAAAACTTGCTGGAAAATTATACTTGGAATCTTCTCTACTGTAGTTTTTTAAATCCATCAAATAAGCTCTCTCCTTGTAAGATGTCTTATGAGAATAAATTTGACCTAATACACTATACATGTTATGAAAATAGGTCTGGTACAGCATTGTAATTTAGAGAGATGTCTCAATCTCATCACTTTGATAACTGTAAGTACAGGAAATTCTTGATTTGTTGTAATGTACCTCTTGAGCTAGACAAGCTAAAGATAAATTGAGTTTGCTTTGTTTTCCAGGAGCACTTTAGTTAATAAAGAACCTGACAGTATGCTGGCCCATATGTTTAAAGATAAAGGTTGGTATTTTGAAATAGACTTATTCCTTGAAGTTAGCAGAAACACTGTTAATTTTTTTTAAAGACACCCCCTCCTTATGTGTATATGTTAGAGTACCAAAACAGAACTTAGAATGCTTTGCATTTCACCAGTTGTGCTTAAAGTTTGTATGACATCTTGAAAACGTAAATTACAACTAGTAATGCTTATGAATGCTTTTAGTTGCATCTCACCCTGATTTGACAATTGTTTCAATTAATGCGATCAATGTGCTAGCACTGTTCAAGAGACAAAAATACACTCCATGCTCCAGTAAAACTAAAACAGTCCAGTTCTGCTTCGATTTATATTGATTCACCTGCTGGTTCTTACGCTCTAACACAGGGGTCCCCAACCCGGTGCCCACGGGTGCCATGGCACCCACCGGGGCATCTAAGTGCACCCGCATACTGGCCGGCAGACAAGCATCTGCTGAAATGCCACCAACAAGCAGTGTCGTCCAGAGGCGTCGCCGCCGGAATGCCGCTGAAAATCGGCGGCGATGCCTGTGGACGACCCTGCTTGTCGGCGGCATTTTGGCGGCAACGCCTATTGACGTTGCCACTTGTCGGTGGCATTTCGGCGGATGCTCGTCCGCCGCCACGGTCCTCCGTGGCTCGTCGTCTGGTGCCCACCAGACGAAAAAGGTTGGGGACTGCTCTAACATAAATTGTGGTTTGGATTCACAATTGTCCCCCCCCACCTTTTTTTTTTTTTTTTTTTTAAGTTTCCGTTCTCTTCCAAATTGTGTCCCTTTCAAGTCGATCTTTTATTTAACTCATTACAATCTGTTACTTTGAGTGGTGTGAGGATACTGTGTGGCAGTAGTAATCTGAATATGAAAAGTTATATCTGTATCAAATTTAATACAATGCATATTTTTTTGTATGCAAACAGATGCCTGGGGGAATAAGCAGGATCACAGGGGAGCATTCCTAATTGATCGCAGTCCAGAATACTTCGAACCAATTCTGAACTATTTGCGTCATGGGCAGCTCATTGTAAACGATGGCATTAATTTGCTAGGTGTGTATTATCTGTGTGACATCCCTAAAATTTATTCAACCTCAAAGGTTAAACTCTGCCCCTAGGTACATCTAATGGCGTCAATAAGAGTTGTATATGTATATCTGAGGGGTTGTAGATGTTTTAAAAACTTTGGTACATTTGTTATTGATTAAGTTTAATTCTGTGATTTACAGTTGAATGAAAATAAAATATTCGTACTTATTCAACTTGAGGGTTGTAAGGATTCTTGGCATGCCCTAACCTATTACTATAATTCTTGGTTTGATTCCTTAACCTGCATGTACTCCAGATCTTTTACACTGCTTGTATTGGAAAAACACCATTATTAAATTGATGGATGATTTTCCCTTTAATCTGTGGATAAAGTCTCCTTTCCTCTACCCCAATTACATCTAATTAATGTATATGGTTGACAGTTGTATTATGTATTTCTTGGAGATGGTTTTTATCTTCCTGAGAGTTAAGATTAATTGGGGTGGGGGGAATTGAATTTATGCACTTGCAATCCTGGGGACAGATCTTGCACGACTTGGGAGGTTTTAAACTTCCTCATATCCCAGCGAAGGAGGGGGCTTGGCATCATTCAGGAAAGGGCCCTTATTTTCTAAATAGCCAGGTAACTTTTTCTTTTATTAGGTGTTTTGGAAGAAGCCAGATTTTTTGGTATTGATTCATTGATTGAACATCTGGAAGTAGCTATTAAGGTAACTTTTGTATTGTATTTAACTGTACGTCTTGGGTTTTTTAAAAAGCAATTTTAGCTCTCACTTCTATAAATATTAGTTTTAAACTCTTTGATGCAACTCTCTTGCAGAATTCTCAGCCAGCTGAGGATCATTCTCCTATATCCCGGAAGGAATTTGTCCGATTTCTGCTGGCAACCCCAACTAAGTCTGAACTGCGCTGTCAGGTATAATACAAACATTGCTTTGAACTAGAGTCCAATAGTAAAATGCCCTACATCGCATGTGACAATTAGTGATGTGAAGTCCAAGCCATGTGTGTGGATTTTTCCTTTTTTCCCTTTTAATTCCTTTTGAATGTGAGACAGGAGGTTTTGATTCAAAGATATGGCTGATCCAGAACCAATCATGCAGGAAAAAAAAAAAGCCCTTCCATTTTGCTTTTTGTCTTTTATTATTTTAGGTTGAAGGTTTCATGTAGCAGCCATTCATCGAACTAATCAGTTCCCTATTTAAATGCAAAATGAACTAACATAACTGAGGACAATGTATGAGGTTTTGCATTTACATTTCATTAGCTCTCTATGGAGCAGAAGGTGTACTTGCGTATATTTTTCTTCGATTTAAGGGACTGAGAACACTGGTTAGCCTTTGTGTAATGTTGTAAGCTCCTTACATAAATTCACCTGTCTGAGAACATATTTAAGGTCTGAATTTAAGTACACCTCTACCCCGATATAACGTGACCCAATATAACATGAATTCGGATATAACGTGGTAAAGCAGTGCTCCGGGGGGGGCGGGGCTGCGCACTCCAGCAGATCAAAGCAAGTTCGATATAAGGTGGTTTCACCTATAACACGGTAAGATTTTTTTTGGCTCCCGAGGACAGCGTTATATTGGGGTAGAGGTGAATAAGACAAAATGAAGGTAAGCGTCTAATGTTTTATTTTATATGCACAAGAAAAAAAAAAAAGATGTGTGCAGATGAAATAGAATTATAAAGTTTTTCAAGCAGATTGTAATAGTAAATGTCTAGGGCTTCAGTGTTTTATAAATAAACAAATTTTATTTGTAACGCTTCTTACATAAGCTAATGCTCCAATACCTCTCTGATGAAAATAATATTTATATCTTAGAAATGGGAAACTGAGTCAGAAAGATTGTATCAGAGGTCACAGAGAGGGAGGGTGTTAGGGCTGCGATTAGAACGCTGAAGCTTCTGACTCAGTTTTGTGCTTAGACCACTGGACTAAACCTCATCTTCAACTTCTTTTTGTTTGTTTGTAGGGTCTAAATTTCAGTGGTGCAGATCTCTCTCGGTTAGATCTTCGATACATAAACTTCAAGATGGCTAACTTAAGCCGCTGCAACCTAGCCCATGCCAACCTTTGCTGTGCAAATCTTGAACGAGCTGACCTCTCTGGATCAGTGCTTGATGTGAGAATTGTGTCTTGGGAAAGGCTGAGCTGTTCAGTGTTACATAGTCTAGAAGAGCAATATTGGGAACAAATACAAAGTAGCCACATTTGTTTTAAAAACCTTTTTCAAGCTCTTGAATGTATAGATCACTTTACAACTCTTATTTAAAATGTTTGATTACACACAGACTTGATCTGACCGACTTTGCATAGTTTTTAGTGCCTGATAAGTTTATAGTTCATCCCAAAGTTTTAATTTCCTTCCCTCCCCAAATCCGTTTCTATGGAAGCATAGGCCTAAAGTAAATAGAGCTTTAGGTCTTGAGCTTGCATTGGGTCTCTTGAAGAGCTGCTGTGTGCTATTGCACTACTCGCCATTCTAGGAGGTTGGCAGGGGAACAGTGTTATAAGCTTTCACTCCTCCTCCTTAGATGGCACGATATGCTGTGCCATAATGGGTTTCAATGCCTTATTATAAGGCTATGTCTATGCTACCACTTAAGACGGTATAACTTATGCTGCTTAGGGGTGTGAATAAGCCACCCTTTTGAGTGACAGAAGTTACACCAATCTAAGCACCAGTGTGGATAGTGTTATCTCAGCGGGAGAGCTGCTACCGCTGCTTGTTGGGGGTGGATTAATTAAGTCGATGGGAGAGCTCTCTCCCATCGGCTTGGAGCAGTTACACTAGAGAATTTACAGAACTTACTGCTGCAAGCTCTGTAGTGTAGCCATAGCCTAAGATAAATGATATGATCTGACAAGCTGTTCTTACCTTTTGGTCTCTGCAGTTCTCTGAGCTGTGTGTAGAATCTTACTGATAGCATATACATTTTTCTTTACCAGTGTGCAAACCTACAAGGTGTAAAGATGCTCTGTTCCAATGCAGAAGGGGCATCACTGAAAGGATGTAATTTTGAAGATCCCTCTGGCCTTAAAGCTAACTTGGAAGGTAACAAAAATAGTCTCTCTCTCTCTCTCTCTCTCTCTGGTATCCACTTGCTTTGGGAGTCATACAGACATAAAAGTGCAAGCGATGCTGTGACTTATGTTAAATGGTACATGGCAGCGTTTCAGACTTATCTTTGAGAGGAGGCTTTGTCTAGTCAATTGAGAGCATGGTACTGGAAGGCAGGAGCTCCTGAGTTCTAGTCTTGTTTCTGCCATGTCTTGCTTTGAGTTTGGGCAAGTCCCAAAAGCCCATGATTACCCTAGCTTTGTGCAGGGGATTGGCTGTGTGAATTTCACCCTTGAGAATTTTTTGTTGTTGTTGTTGACCTATTGTTTGTGTATTTTAGGTGCTAACCTGAAAGGTGTTGACATGGAAGGAAGTCAGATGACGGGAATTAATCTAAGAGTTGCAACTTTGAAAAATGCAAAGCTGAAAAACTGTAACCTCCGAGGAGCAACTCTGGCAGGAACTGACTTAGAAGTGAGTAATGTTTTTTTGTTTCATACATAGTAACTTGTTTAACTAAGCTGCGAGTAGAATTATTAGACATCAGCATTGATAGAGGGCCTTAGCAAGGTTAATTCCTTTCAGCTGGGTTATCTATTAAAGGGAATACAAGGATACTTTAAACTGAGAGCAATGAAGAGGCACTGATTTTAAGTATAGCAGCTGTCAGTTTTCTTTTATTTGTCCTTTTATTGCCCCAAATGCCCCTATCTCAGTCTGTCAGTACTTTTGATCTTACTTCACACTTGCCCCAGAGGCTGAGGAATAAAGACTTCAAACCGTAGTTTTTTCAGCTTGCCAAAAGATTTTTGGCCTTTCTTCCAAAGTGACACACAGATCTGAATGTGTATGGAGATTTCATTACACTTAACTTTTAGTGTTAGATCATGCACTCATTGAAGACAGTTGGAGCTTTGCTATTGACTTTACTGGGGAGAATCATGCCACATTCAGCAGGGTCGCATGGGGAAGCCTGCCTTGCTGTTAGAGGTCATGCAATATGCCTTAAGTGTCTATTGTAGAAAAATTACTTCTCTTAATTGGTATGTTCACAAGCACTATAAAACTGTTAAGATGGAGGAAATTGCTGATATGCCCCGCAGTTATGTCTGCTGGCACGGCAACCATTCTTATTTCCATCAGCTTTGTTCAATGTGGTTCAAATGCCTTAAAGGATGCTAGTTTGAGATGAGGTATTTGTATTGAATCTTATCAAATTCCTTCACTAAAAATACATTTACCTGTAGCTGCTTGTGGTAAGCAACCAAAGTCTCAATCTGAAATAGTTTACCAGGAGTAGCTAATTTAGGGTAATATCATAGCGTCCAACTAATTCTAGCTTGCTCTAACTACCATTCTGCAGAAGCTGGAAGTACTTTTATATTAACTTAAACTCTCATAAAAGGATTTCTTTCTACGCTTAACCTGAGAGGCTTTTCTTTTATATCCTTTAGAATTGTGACTTATCGGGTTGTGATCTACAGGAAGCTAACTTGAGAGGCTCTAACGTAAAAGGAGCTATCTTTGAAGAGATGCTGACGCCTTTACACATGTCTCAGAGTGTCAGATAGGACCTGGCACAGTTGACTGGAAGAATACTTGCTGAAGAGGAAGAAATGAAAACATTTATCATGACTTTCTTTCTCTACCCACTCCCTTTATAATCCAGACATACCATTTATTAGACAATAACTTATATCCTCAGTAGTGCCTAAGGAAACACCTCTGGTCACTTTTGGGGGGAGGGGGCTTTTATTTAATAGGTGTAGGAATAGACATTGTTGCTACCTTTTGAATGGAGATAGGGAAGTGGGCTAGTTTTTAGAACCAGAATGTTATGTATTTTTTTAAAATAGTCTTGTTTTAGCATCACCTCATTTTGGAATGCATTTTTAGGACTTTAATTTATAAAGCACAATATATGCAATTATATTTATTACATTTGTATCTGCAATATAAATATATGAAATGTTAGTCACATACAGTAGCAGAAATGTTCAGGTTTACAATTAGCATTAGTATATCTACAGTTAGTTTCTTTATTCATGCACAGCATATTAAATGATGAATGTGGTGGGGACAGAGTTCCCAAAACATTTTTTCCAGGTACTTTCTTTTGGGGGGTTGGTGGGGGGAATGACAGCATTTAAATAAGTCGTCACAGGTAACACTGCCTGGTAGTAGCTTGAATTTAGGTATGCAATTCAATTAGTTCAGCCAACTTCTGAAATATACAGTGGAAGCATCTTTGCAACTCTATCTTCACTAGAAAATCTTCATGCACAGCAGAGCTTTGTTATAATCAGAACTTAAAGGAGCATGTTCCAAGATGCATACTACTTATTTAGTCCTTTCAATGTCAGTGTGGAGTGCTGACAAGTGAAAAATCTATCTAGCTTATACGTGTCCCTTCTAGGCCCAAGCCTAAGTGCATGTGGCGTTTTTTTGTTTGTTTGTTTTTAAAACAGGAAATTAAGTGTGGATTGGGAAGGGGAAGACCGTTTATTCCTCCAGCAAAGTAGACACAGTGCCTGATGCCCAGCCTCTCTCTCCATGGTCACTACTGCTGTGTATGGAATGGCCAGTGTTGCCCCTGAACATATGCTATGCAAGCATTCTGTACACTGAAACCATGGATAGCACGGACCTTCCCCCGTGCTTCATGTTGGGCCTATTCAGAGCAACCATGGGAGCCACTTCCCTGAGGCAAAACTCCTTTCCTTTACCCCTCTCTATCTGTTAGTGCACAGGGAACTATGGAGTTTCTGTAGTGCAGAAAGCCTTATGGGATCTCCATCCAGCAATGAATTTCACTTAGGGTGACCAGATGTCCTGATTTTTATAGGGACAGTCCTAATTTTGGGGGCTTTTTCTTATATAGGCTCCTATTACCCCCCCCGCCTCTGTCCCCATTTTTCATACTTGCTATCTGGTCACCCTAATTTCACTCAAGAAGCTGTTTCCACTGTAACACCAGTTGAGACCCTCTCATATGTCTCTGTGATTATTCTGTACACAATCAAACAAGCACAGACTTTTTATACCAAATAAAACTGGGTGCATCAAGAATACTTACCTCACTAACTTAAAATACCCCAAAGTTAAAACCAATCTTACTGGAAGATAGGAACAAAGGTAGCATGATGTTAAACTTGCAGAGCTTGCCATTGTTAACCGTGATCTAAATTGTCACAGCTACTTCAGTGGGCCGCCTTTTTAGCTGTAGAAGTGCAGATCTACCGTCTTCTATACAAGGAAGGTGGTGTGGTCTTAATGGTTACAGCAAAACCATTAATTTTCCTAGGAAAGATGAGATCCCAAAAAGTACATGACTGGGGGAATGGGGCTGTATTGGGTTTGACTTCATCATGTCACGTGACCTTCTTGGGCTCGAGGTCACATAGCCAATTGGAGCAGAATTGGGATTCGTCAGGCTCTTAGGCCTTTTGACTTATTGGACAACTTATCTTCATGGCAAAAAGTTGCATTATAAATATAGGGTCATTTCTTAATGTACCACTTTCCTTAACAGTGGAGTAATGTACATGCATTGAAGGAAGAAGGGCGGGTATAGCTGGAGAAATGTACTTAATTAAATGAATTATTTTTGTCATTTTTGTAGCTGGCAGAGGTAGAATATTGTATGGGAGATATCTATTTTCATAATCAGTGTGTATAAATTCTATTTAAACTTTCACTGATAGTCACTTGAATACTCACAGCAGAAGGCATTGTTCACTTGCAAACACGTTTAAGGTACATCTTTGTCTGTGACAAGACTGCAGGAATAGCCAAAAATGGCATGTTCTGAGAATGCAGGTTCTAGCCTAATGTAAACTGGCTGCATCAATAAATAGTATAAAATGTTTATACGGAGTCTTGTTTTTTAATTGAGTAAAGTTGTGAAAATATAAGCTGGAAAAAGTCTTACTTGCAAGTGAAAGGCAAATTAGGTTTTGTACTAAAAGCATTAATGACCAGATCTTGAAAAATGCGGCGCAGACTTTCAAGAGCACTCAGCTCCCTTTTAGGCATTGTAACTGGGGGCCAGGGTTTTTCAGGACTTGGCCCCTGGATCACTATAGGAACTGGTAGGTCCTGAACACTTTTGAAAATCTGGCTCCAATTGTGTTGGCAGGGCACTTGGAAATCTGGCCCTGTGTGTCTGCAAAGCCTATCTGTTATTGATTTGAGGAAAGGGTTTGAATTCTATAACACAAGAAATAAACAAAAACTGTGCAAGTCCTTTCCTATGTTATGTAACTTATCCCTACGTATTATTTTGCTTAATAAACCATTTTAACAGCTTGATTAGTTGTATCAGCAGGAGTCATGTGTTAGCCCTTCCTGCTGAGATGTTACATTAGGACAGAAGATTGCTTTTCCCAAAGTAACTAAATCCTCCTTAAAATACTTTAATCTTTATCAAATTATTTTTTAATCCATTAATCAGAAAGGGGCTAGGAGGACTGTGAATGGACTACTAAACAGGATGGAGTGGGTATTTCACTACTTACATCAAAATGGAATGCATGGGAGCAAACAGCTGGATAAAAATTCAGATTTGTGCAGCTAAGTTTGAGTTTCACCCCTCTTTATAGGCATCTATCAGCATATTTATAGTCTGCAATGCCTTTCACCTCCAAAAGGTGTAAGGGTCACTGCTTAAAGACACCAATATTGTTTGTTATTACATAGTACCTGGGAGCCCCAAGTTATGGACTAGCACCCCATAGTGGTAAGTGTTGTGGAAACACAGAACAAAAAGACGGCCCAGGCCCCAATCTAAGTAATATAGTTGTCAACTGAATCATCTAAATTATACTTTGAACTTTAGAGAACCAAGAATCTCAAAGCACTTAAAAATATTGACCACATTTTCAAAAGGGGCAGATTTTCAAAGTATCTCCGCCCCCAGGGCGCACTCAATGGACTGAGCACTTTTGCAAATCTGGCTGCTTGTTTGGGTGCCTAAATGGAAGCTGAGCACTTTGTAAAATGTGGCCCCTGAGGTCTGATGTACAGAGATGCTTGGCCTTTAATAAACTGAATTCCTTGTACATTTAAACTGTTGCATCTCAACAACTCCAAACTTACCCAGGATGTACTTTCTATTTAAAATAATTAAGAGCCATTGATAAGAAAAATGAGGATTTTTCCCTAGGGACCCTCTGATTTATGGCTTCTTAAAATAAAGACTGTTTATGGCTTTTAGTGACAACACTCAGCTGAATTTAATAGCTACACCTGGGGTGTTTCAATTATGTGCTTCACTTCTGGTAGGCTATAGCAAATTGTAAGAACAAAATTGCAGTCCACATGAGACAATTAAATTGTCACCTGCAGGGAAAGCGTCAGTATTAGGAAGGTTGGGAAGATACGTGTATATAAAAAGCAAGCTGGCAGGTACAACATGTAGGATATATTCCGAAGAAGCAGAGTTGGGATTATTCATTCAGCAGCGCCTCTCATCAAGCAGGTAATGTACTTGAACCAGACCATGCATTAAATTTTGGATGCTCAGTGTCCCAAGCTACTTGACTAGGAAAGACTGCAGAGCATTTTTCAAGGACTGAGGTACTAGAACAGAAACTGATTAAATCAAATGGATCAGTTGTGGGCCTGCACCAAAACCCTGGGATCTGAATGCTCCCGAAACTCTGGGGAGGTGTTCAAATTTTGCAGGTGGGCTAACCCTAAATCCTGGAGTTAAACACATCCAGCCTTTTTAGAAATAGCTTGAGCTACAGCTGGATTTCAGGTGCAGCAGGCCAGAATTTAAGATGCATTCCAGAAATACAAACACTGTCATGATTTTGTAGTAACAGAATTGAGCATAACCTGAATGTAATAAACTGATTATTGAATAATCGGGTGTGGGGTGCGTGGGGGATTTGTGACCAATGGATTCTCAGCAGCTTTTTGCAAGTATAGGTACAATTTGTCTTTTTATAGAGTACCCACCGTCTTTGTTCAGTCCCTGTACTATTTTTGCATTCATGTTTTGCTTTCTGGTAGAATGGAGAAGACCAGGAAGCTCTTTGTAAGGTTCCTCATGTTTATTCTGTCTGTGGAGATTTGCTTGGCTCAACACTGGTCTTATGGCCTGCAACCGGGAGGAAAGCGGGATGCTGAAAATCTGGTAGAATCATTCCAAGAGGTAGGTTTTTGGTTTTAAAATGACACTTAATTCATTGTACCTTTCCCCACATGCCCTCCGGGGGATGCGAGCAGAAGAGCAGCCTTAGAATCTAAAGGTATGTCTACACTGCAGTTAATCAACCACTGATTCTCATTAGCGGAAGGGCTGTGGGGCTATACAACTGCAGTATAGACACCTGAGCCCAGCTGTCTACATTGCAGTTCTATAGCCCTGCAGCCTGAGCGGGATCTAGCTCACGCTGGCCAGCTGCGGGTGGATAATTGCAGTGCAGACGTCCTTTAGGTGACATGGGACAGCTAATGAATTTTCAAACCTTTTTGGAAAATTTAAAAAATTTCATTGAAGTGAAAGTGGCCAGCTTGACAGCCCTGGAAACCCAATTCTAGCCATAGAAGAGAGACAGTTGCAGCTTCCCCTAGCTGTGTAAGAACTGCTGTCCATTTTATTTTAAAATCTGAGCATCTCATGTTTGAGGGGAGGGAACACCTCTAAGAATGAGAGGGAAATATGGTTTCAAGTTTCAGCCAGTCAATAACTTCTCTGCTATATTGTCAGCTAAGGTTCCAATCAGCTATTTTGTTATGGCAACACTCACTCCACTTGAGCTCAGGGAGGACAAGGAACAGCTGCCCTCTGGTAATTGGTCACTGTAGCAAAGCGAAGACTCACCAGTGCAGCGCCTCCTGCTGGTCGTCTGGGAATTAGCTCTTTTCCAGTGTATAGAGTGCCCTCTGCAGGCCAGTATCTCACCTACCGCTGGCCCCATGTCCCGCCTCATGCCCCTTTACCTCAGGGTTCTGCCTCCAGCAGTAACCTACAGTCTGGGTCTCCCCTCCCAGGGGAACCCCCGACCCTCTAGCCCCACCTTGTCTCAGTGGCTACTGACAGTCATCCTCCTCTAGCCCCCGCTCACTGGGGCAGACTGCAGTCTGTTATGGCCACTCATCATTGGCAAGGAGGTCAGACCAGCTGCCTCTGCCTATCTCTGGGCTGCACCTCCCAGCCCCAGTACCTGCATAGGCCTTAACCAAGGCCTCAGCCTGGGGAGTTGCCAGACTGGAGCTTCCCGGCTTTGTCCAGGTACCCTTTTCTCCCCAGCAGCTAGGTCTTTCTCTCTCCACAGCTAGAGAGAGACTGATCCAGCTCCTCCCTGAGCCCTTCTAACAGGGTCAGGCATGGCCCCAGCTGTGGCTGTTTCCCAATCAGCTTAGCCTTTTCTCTCAGGAGAGGGTAACTGCCCCTCTACTGTCATATGTTGATTCCGGAACCCAATAGGTACTGTCATATGTTGACCATGCACTTGGATTCAAACTAGTAACCAGAGCTGAAAGCCTCTGTCCACCATTTCCATTTGTTGGAGTCTTCTAACCTCTCTGATTCATCTCTACTTTCATGAGCATTTCTGAAATTTACTGTAACAAAAGTGGGATAACACTAGTTCTATGCAGGGGGAGGGAGAATGGTGAATTTGTGAAGTAGAAAAGCATGTCCGTCTAGCATAGTAGAGTGGTCCTCTAGCAGAAGATTCTCTTTCCATGAGATTTGTATCCTCTTCCAATTCAGATTGCTAGTGAAATGGAAAAAATAGGTGAACTGCAGCATTTTGAATGCACTGGCCCACATCAGCGCTCCATGCTCGGTGGTCTGAAGGGAGCTCTGGTAAGTAAAGCTTTGATTTATTGTGATGGAAACTCAAAGGACCACTTTTTGGGGGGTGTTGGTGCTTAGCAATGCTGGTTCTGCCTCTGCACCAAATGCAAAAATAAAATCAAAGTCAGATAAATTTTACCTTCATCCTAATTCTATGCAGCATTCACAGTTTGTTAATCCCACAGAATAACTCTGCCAGCCGAAGGATCAGGCCATATGGATGCTACTCCCCCTAGTGTGCCCTGACTGTGGAGTCTCTATTCCGGTACAAGCTCCAAAGCAAAAATAGCAGAACCTTAACGAACAGACCAGCAGAGCCCCCACAAGCAAGTGCAGAGAAGTCTAGTGTCCAACCTAGAATTTTGGGCAAAGGTTTTCAGACATGACCAGGGGTTTTGGGTGCCTCCATTTTCATGTGTCCAACCGCACTTTAAATGAGACAGATGCTCAGCACTGTCTGAAAATCAGACCCTTTTGCGATGTTTCAGGGCAGGCACCTAAATACTGAGGCATCCAAAATCACTAGTCCTGTTTGAAAAGCTTGGCTTTCCTATTTACCCACTGCTAAGTCTCACATTCAACCGACTGAACAAAAGCAAACCTCGGCTAGGAGACAGCTCTGGAAAGTTGCAGTACTCAGGGGTTTGCAGAACATATGGGCCAAACTCTGACAATGCAGATGTGTTCAGAAGTATGCTTGGACTTCAAATGCAAACTGTATGTTCAAATTACTTTAATTGTGAACTCTTTGGGGCAGGGGTTTTGTACAGCACCTTGCACGATGGGGTCCTGGCCCATGGCTGGGCCTCCTAGTCTCTACTCCGATACGAATAATGAATAATAATTTCTGAAAGTATTAACACAATGATCTTTCTCCTATGAAAACCTTTATCGGGGAAGTGGAAAGAGCAGGCAGTGAGTCATTTGAATGCTTCTTACCCATGTAGGAGGAAGTCCTTTCCTTTCTTTCTCATAGCGGAAGGCTCACTAATTGGATTTTCAGGTTTGCCAACCTCCAATTACTTTCAAAATATATTTGCATTGTTACATGATATGATGAAAGAAGAGTTTAATGCAGAAGCTTAAGAATTTATGCCTGGGGTAATTACTATGTATCTGCTTCTCCTGTAGTCATACACGCTGTGGCCCGTGGACCACCAATTATCCAAGGCCCACTTGCTACGGGCTGCAGTGAGCTGGCTGGTCATTTGTTGCTGGCTCCTCATTTCCAGCTGCTGAATGATACTGAAAATACGTTCAATCTTTTCCCTATATAACTTTTCCATGTAACCGATTGTTGTAGTTGCTACAGGGATGTTATGCAACCAACCTGTGGAAAACAATGTGATCCACACAAAAATGAATGTGTCCAGAGGGGGGGGATGCTTTCAGGGAGGCTAATCTCAATGGTTTCCCAGAGGAAATACATCTATAGGCTGAAGGGTAGAGCAATCTCTTTGCCAGAGGTCCCCAAAGTACGGGGGGAGGGTACGGATAGGGGTAAGTGGGGGATGCAAGATAAAAAGTTTGCGGACTACTGCTCTGAGATTAAATAGTTGATCTCTGAGGTGGTCAATTAGTTGCACTGATACCAGAATTTATCCTCTAGACCCTACGTTTACAGAACAGAGTGAGACGGAAGGATAGGCCAGTGGTTCGTGGGTTAGCATGAGAATCAGAATGGGATTCAACTCCATGCTCTGCCACAGACTTCCTATGTGAGCTTTGGCGAGCCACTTAGGTGCCTAAATTCCTTTAAAATCTGGCTCTATGGAAGCAGCCAGGCACCTAGTGGGATTTTCTATGGGAATTAGACATGTAGGCTCTTCTGAAAATCCCACTACGCACCTATATACCTTTAAAAATCTGGGGCTTAGTGTCTCTGTAAAATGGGGATAACCATATTTTCCTACCTCACAGGAGAGTTGAGAATAAATGTGAGGTGCTTGCATACCATAGTAATGGGAGCCCTATAAAGTATTTACCTATTATAGTTTAGGAGAAAGACAGTATATTTCCCTAGGCTAGGTCAATAGAATCTCAGGCTACAAGAACAATAGATGTGGTAAGGTACGTCAGTACCTGAATGGCAGACTAGATACTGCAGGAAGTGGTGCTGTGATAGTCCTGAGATATGCCATAGCAGAAAGTAAGATGTTAGCTCTGGTATTCTGTTCGAAGGCTACATTTGTATAGGGACACAACATATTGATACTTCAAATGACTACATTTCCTCACTACTTGTCCTAAACTGTTGTGGCTATTCATTGTTCAACAGTCACTGTGTTGCACTCCAGAAACAGCTGCATTTCAGGGGTGGGCAAACTGCTAGTGGTTCTCAAACTTATGTACTGGTGACCCCTTTCACATAGCAAGCCTCTGAGTGCAACCTCCCCCCCACCATAAATTAAAAACACTTTTTAATATATTTAACACCATTATAAATGCTGGAAGCAAAGCAGGGTTTGGGGTGGAGGCTGACAGCTTGCGACCCCAAAGGGCCCTGACCCCCAGTTTGAGAATCCCTGTGTTAGATGGAGGAGTGGGATGAAAGGAACTATTATAAATGTAAGTTATGGTGTACTGCACTAGCACCTACATAAGCGAGTGGCAGAGATCCGCTTAGTTCAGATTTATGCAGGTCTAGCCCTCTTCCTGATGGAGACCCTCCATGCAGAATATTTTAGTATTTCACCTGGCCTTAAAATTCCAAACTAAGTAATTTTTCCTCTTTTAAAAAAAAAAAAAAAAAATCAATCATACAATGTGTGTTACAGGCAAGTCTGATTGACGGAGACGCGGGGCGAAAGAAGATCTGAATTCATGAAGGCAAATGGAACAAAGGACCCGTTACTGTAACATTTCAAAGCAATGATTTAGCTCTAAGGTCTGACCTCTGTTTGGATAACAGTGTCATGTGCATAAATGTTCAAATACAAAAACCATATACAGATGTTGGAAATATTTTTTTGGGTAGAGTATTAGCTCTGGCATAAGATAAATGACCACTTGGGGCAATGCACCGGGATTCAAGAGACTTGGGTTCTACTTGCCACTGATCTGCTGTGTGACTTTTCACGTGTACAAACAGTGTCTAGCAAAATGGGCCCATAATGTTTGTTGGGGCCTCTGGACGTTACATGTATTAGACTAAGTTAGCTACTATTAAACAACACACAATTTCACTTGCATTTCAATAGTCCATGCATGGAAGACATTTAGGGTGTTTTTTTCCTGGTTTACTCAATCTACATTTATTTAAAAAAATATTTACAAACTTTACAACAGTAAACACGCTGTTTTCAAAACACGTACATTTGTACAGCTGGCTTTACAGTCTCAGTAAATAATATGCTATTTAGTCACAGGTGCAGAATCCCTTTTCCAAAGCTTGGCTCTGGCCCTTTCTTCAGAACCAGTTTAGAAGCTGTATGTATGGGTGAGTCGGCTGCAGGGGGCGATGAAGCTACTTCCAGCCCACAGTGGTTTTAAAAACTTAAATAATCAAGTCAAGTACCTCCAAGGAATGAAAGTGGTCATGTTAGGAAGGAAGCTATGCCACAACATAAAAGTAAGTTTCCCCAGCATTCAAGAGGAACATATCCCCTACTGATGGTATTAAATTGTCATAATACCAACATTATCAATTAACACATACAGGAAGATAGACTAAGCCAATATTATCTGTACACGTTAACAGTATGTGGCATTATGATCTTTTGGGATGGGATTTTCCAAAGCCCGCAGTGCTGGCCTAACTCAGTTCTCATTAGGATGTTATATTCTGTAATAGGAGAGTTTACATAGACAGTGGAAGCCAGTGGGACTTCATAGAAGCTGAGGGCAAGTCTACACTACAAACGGTGCAGCTACACCTCGGTAGCACTGTGAAGATGTTCTAAGTCAACAGGAGCAAGAGCTCACGCATCAGCTTAGTTACTCCACCTCTGCCAGCCGTGGTAGCTATGTTGGCAGGAGAAACACTCCTACTGACACAGTGCTGTCTATACGGCTGGTATAACTTCATCACTCAGGGATGTGGATTTTTCACGCCCCTGAGCGACGTAGTTACACTGAAGTGTGTAGAGTAGACCTGGCCCGAGTTAGGTCAACACTGGGTGTGTGCTTTTGAAAGTCACTCCCTTTAATGTCAGGAGATCCGTTCGGCCATGTTACTCAGGTGTTTTCAGGTTCCCCTGGAATCTTAGAGGGAGGTTCTTACTGGGCAATTACAGAGTTTGGTCTACAGCTGTTGCTGGAAATGAAAACAGTGATATATATGATAGAGCAGCTTTTAACAAACAGCTGGGATTGAAAAAGGGAACCAGCAATATTCAGGAATGTTTTCACTACCAAAAAAAATACAGTTAAATTACAGACATATCAGTCTTTTTAATATTTCCATTTACAATTATAAAAATAAATAAGGACAGTAAATCTGGAGCAATGAATCCTACATTATCACTACAAGTCTAACTCATGGTTCATTTGTGGAAGGTATGCTGGCAGGCACAAGTAGGGAAGTTTATTAGATGCAAATTTTCAACAAGTCCTCGATAGGCACTGCTGCTCCCAGAACAGTTTTCACTTGAGTCAACCTCCTTTCCTAATCTAATAATCCACTGAACGGGAAAACTGCCCATTTCTCCCCCAGACATGGATAAGAACCTGTAATACTTTAAATCAAATTTATCCTGGCATTACAAATTTTAAATTAAAAGCACTCAAAAAGCAAAGGTTGCGCAAATTTCTCAGTGGAAAAAATGTGACTAGACTAGCAAATTCCAAGGCCAGAAGGGAACATTGTAATCATCTAGTCAGCACTCCTGTATAATGCAGGCCAGGGAACTTCCCTAAAATAATTCCTGTCCGAACTAAAGTAGATCTTTTAAGAAAGCCTCCAATCATGATTTAAAAGGTTCTGGGAATTGAAACATAACACTCGTTTTGAAGAGCGTAGCTAAAATGTGGGATTACCTAAATATTTTTTCAGTGCAGACTGGATTTTTGGTTTCCAGGTTTGTTTGTTTTTTAAATGGTAATGGTCAGCACAGAAGTAAGCTTTCATTTCTGCCATGGACTGATTACATCATGGTGCGGCTTGTTCTTGGGAGAGACTGGGTAAAATTTTCAAAAGCGTTCCAAGAATTTAGAAGCCAAATTCCCATTTTCAAAATAGATTTAGGTGCTTAAGTCCCATTTACTTTCAATGACTTTGGTTTCTGAGGGCCAGATTTTCAAAGCTATTAAGGAGCCTAGTGATACAGATAGGTATCTAGTGGGATTGTCAGAAGTGCCAAGGTACTTAGCTCCCATAGATTTAATCCTTAGATGCCTAAATACCTTTAAAAATCTGGCAGTTAAGGTCTCTTCCGAATAGGGTGACCAGACAGCAAATGTGAAAAATCAGGACGGGGTAATAGGAGCCTATATAAGAAAAAGACCCAAAAATCGGGATCGTCCCTATAAAATCGGGACATCTGGTCACCCTACTTCTGAAAATGGGAACAAGGCTCCTAAATCACTTTGATACTTGAAAATTTTGCCACTTGTCTTCAATAGAGACAATCTGATTTATACCAGCTGAGGATCTGACCCCTTGAGCACTGCACTCCAGTCAGCAATACACTTCTAAGGAAACAAACTTCCATTCATGAGCATGTTTTCCACCCAATGAAAAGAAAGGGGGTAGGAGAGGCTAACCCAAGTTAGAGACCGATTGAAGATATAGCAAATAAAAACTCCCCCAAGTATAGGCGAGAGTTTAAAGATGAAGGTAACACACAGGACCTCTCAAACCCTCTACATCCTCCTTATGCGACAGCTGCCCTATCCCCCCTCCTGTAGAAGTGAGGTCTAAACTAGAACAATCTCAAACTGGCCGGACGATAAGCCAGCAAGAAGAAAAGCCTGAATTGTGCAGCCAGCTCATCAAGGCAAACTGTGAGGAAGTTGTCAGGCAAGTTGGTGCCGGGGAGCAACCTGCTTAAGAGCTCAACCCCTAATGAAGGCCAAGAATTAAAATGTGGCTTGTATCAGCCACAGCTCCACAAAAAAAAAGAGCGCCTGGGGCTTCTTGAAGTTCAGAGGCAATCGACAGAGCTTCCTACAGCTCTCCTATCTGTGTTAGTCTTAGGTGATTAGTTTAGCTGCTTGGTAACTCAGGTGTTAGTACTGTTGAGTTACAAGCAGGAGGGAAAGTAACTGCTGATAATCGTAACTGCTAGCAGCTATCTCTCTGGATGGCAAAGAGAGCGTTTTAATCCCTTACATACCAGGTACTTTGTCCATCAATCCCCTCTGTAACAAGGCTGAAAAATGGGAAAGAACAGGAATTTAAAACACAGGTGGAAGGAGGAAATGTCAGGATGTTGCTAAAGATCAGATTTGGACCCAAAATTCGGGGGTGTCTGGATTGAGGTTTTGAGTTTGGTTCATTCTAGAGTTAAGGCTGCAATGTTCTTTCCAAATTTCAGGGTTGTTCAAATCTGGGCTTTCTGATCAGGCCCATTTCTCCTTTTACATATAGTTGGCAAGCACACAAAATATACCAGCGAGTAAAGGTTAATGGAGTAGATCAAAACAGAGAGAAATAAAACTAGAGATAAGCCAGACTACTGCAATATCCCTGCCTAGCTCTCTTACTCATGGTGGAAAAAGCCACTAGCTGTAGTTCTTGCAAACATTCATGCTTTCCGCCTGATATTAAGAGCGAGAGGAAATTTACCATTGCATCCATTTCGTGCTCGGAATATTCCCTCTTTTGCAAGGAAATTAAGTAAGTACGTGGCTGATACTGACTGATTGGTGAAGGATTGGAAAACTGACTGAATTAATACGAGAAATATGCACACACACTATTCACTTGTACCAGACCCTACACTCCTCACTCAGACAAAATTCTCATGGACTTCAGTGAGAGTTTTGAGTAAGGATTTCAGGATTGTGTGTGTGTGTGTGTGTGTGTATCTGGGATGGCAGGAAAAGGTGGGTACAAAAAAAGAAAACCCTGAGGTTTTCAAGTCAAGCAATATCTATGTCCAGGAATGTAATGTGGAACTGACAATCTCTATGATGCTCTGGGGATTGGATGCGGAGGTGGAATATGGTCAAGATGTTCAAAAAGGTTTTCAAAACTTTCCCTGGAGAAGGCAGCTGCCCAAAAGACAGTTGTGTGTGCACTATAGCGAACACAGCTTTAGGCATATGTGATGTGACTGCAGTGTGACTTCTAAAATGTCTCCAACTTGTTTTGTGATGTGAATCTGATAGGAGCCTTTAATGAATGCAATCTGTTTATGGAGCCATACGGGCAGCACAGTGAATGCAGCTTCTCCATGTTTCTATTTTCATCCAAACAGACACCAAAGAAACATATTACAAAAGATTGGATTGTTCCAGCCTGAATAAAAATAATTACAATAAGATTGCTATACTATTGGACAGTGCTTTATTAGGCTTAAAGGCCTTTTGTTTTTCAATGAGGTAATGAAACTAGTTTGTATAGCAATAGCAGGAGAAATTATGTTGGAATGGCCTATGTTTAAAATATGATAAATGTTTTGAATATTGCAGGCCACATCCTCAGCAGTGTTTTCAGTGGCTCTACATGATTTAAAACCACCTGAGGATCTGGCCTTCTAATTAGAGAGAGTCCTGAACCAAAGCTCTGCTCCACTTGCAAAGTTTGGATCCAAATCTGAATTGCCACCATGTTTGCAGGTGGATCCACTGCTAGGACAGTGCTGAACCAAAATCATCACTAGAGGCATAAGGATTCAGCAATCAGAACTTAGCAGAAAGGTTTTTGATTCAGTCACACAGGGTATGGTTTACATTGCAATAAAGACTCAGGTCATAGCTGCATCAGCTGACTTGGGCTCACAGAGCTTGAGCTGTGGGGCTTTACAATTGCAGTGTAGATGACTGGGCTCGATCTGGAGTCCAGGCTTTGAGGCCCCACAACCGGGAGGACCTCAAAGTCTGGGCTCGGGCTAGTGCCCCAGCCCAAACAGCTGCACTGATATTTTTAGTCATGCAGCCCAAGCCCTGGGAGGTCAAGTCAACTGACCCAGGTTCTGAGTCTGGGTGCCACGGACTTTTTATTGCAGTGTAGACATACCTTAAGATACTTTGGTGATGATCATAATATACAAACCTAGACAGAGAAAGGGAATGCAGAATATAGGCCACCTAGTTCTTTCATTTGTTTTGCAGGGCTAAAAAGAACAAGCACACATTTTTAAATTGACCTCACCTATTCAGATCATCATGTGACCAGAAAACTATGGGCGATGAAAATGAGCAGGGTCCTGGAGGGATTGATTTATGAAACAAGATTACAAGAGTTATGATAATGACCTACCTATTTGGACTAAGGGCCTGATCCAAAGCCCACTAAATTCAATGGAAAGATGCCCATTGACTCCAGCAGTCTCTGGATCACGCCCTAAGGGAGGGACCGCAAAACTGGTCTACATGCTTTTGAAGGATGTTAACACCAAGCAGGGAAAGGAATTATTTAGGGTGGCAAGTGGCGGTATAAATAGGAGTCATGGGATGAAGTTATAGAAGGGAAAATTTAGATTGACTATCAGGCAGTGAAAACTTATTAAACAGAATGCTGCTGCCACACACTAAAAACAACAGAAGAAAGGAATAAGTAATTGAGAGAGAAGAATTAGAACTGATTCTATAAAATATCCCTAAACAGCATAATTGTCATATTCACCAAACACAGCCCATCAGGAACTGGAGCAACCCAAGAAACCAGAAACTTCAGGGTGTACTGCCCAGTCTTTCATGTCCCTCTCAGACCTAGGTGTGACTCATTTGAGTTTAGTGATCGTTAAAAGTTAGGCCAAGTGTTTTGTGTGCAGAACACAATGGAAGCTCCCAGACAAAAGGCACAGGACAAAAGGCACAAGAAGAGTTGCAACAACAGGGTGCAGTAAGAGGGGGTGTGCTTGTGAGTGCGTGGATTGGAAGGCCAAGAGTTCAACTGGGATTTGAAAGGCTAATGGTTATTGAACTTGGTTTATGAGATTCAGATGTACATCTATACTGCGATAAAAACCAAGTCTCAGGGCCTAGGTCAACTAGGGTGACCAAACGTCTTGATATTAGGGACTTTGTCTTATGTACACAACTAACCCCCTGCCACGTGGAAAAAAAAAAAGTTACCTGATTTTTCACACTTGCTAAGGTCAACAGTGTAGATGCTTGGGAGCCCAGGCTCCGAAACCCTCTCGCCTTGTGGGGTCCCGGAGCCCAGGCTCCAGCACCAGCCTGAACGTCTGCACTGTAATCTTATAGCCCCGCAGCCCAAGCCCCATGAGCTTGAGTCAGCTGACCCGGGCCAGCTGCGGCTGTGCCGTGGGTCTTTTCTCACAATGCAGACATAACCTCAGTCCCTCTTGATGAGCTGCCCATAATGATAATTGCAACCTGTTCATGCTAAAGCAACGCGTACCAGGGAAGAGAGGACTTTTTTGCACCATTGTTCAGTTATTAAAAAAAAAAAAAAAAAAAATATGTCGTAGCCTATTGCGTCCCGTGAGCACACAGGCTGAGCAGGTAGGCAACACAAGCGGAGCATCAGCTGCTTTGCAGTATTCAAACAAGAATCGAAAGCAAAGGTCTGAGGCGGGGTTGGTGAACCCAAACTCTCCCCTGGGAGTGAGCTACCACCATTGTTGGCCCAAACGTGAGCAACCTGCCCTCATTTTTAATACACAGGAGTGACCAGCAGAGACATCAGGGCCCTGCAGGGGAGGATCATTTTTGCTTGCAGTAGGTCTCAAGACACAATCAGAACCTTGTGAGGCCGCTTGAATTGAGGCAGAACATCACATGTTAGTACCTGTCATCTCCCGGGGCTGCATTTCACAGATGGGAATGGCTGTAATCTGGTCCATTCCATGCAAATCAGGGCTCTCTTACTCCCCCCTTGACCCTCCACCCCACTGGTGCAGCTGCATAGGTATAAACCTGTAATGCAAACATGCTGGGGCAGTATAAGGAGTGTTTTGCATTGACGTGGCTGACCTCGGATTAAGTGCTGCTGCAAATCCTTTTCACACTAGCATGGCAACTCTGCACGAGGGGTTTGCGCTGATGCAGTTACACTTGTGGAACCACCACCAGTACAGACAAGCTCTTTTGGGGGATGAGCCTCAGATTTCTGGTAACACTGCCTCCATTTTAAAGCTCAAAGTTCCCCATCAGGCTTAGTGACTTAATGGGTGCAAGGAAAATCAGAGGGTTGGGAATGCAAAATATATACAGTTCAAGTGGCTTATTTTGGAATTACCTGGGGGAAACTCCCAGGGAAGGGAATGGAAGATGGGATCACCAGTCTTTAGGGCTGGAAAGACCCAGAGTGACAGTAAAAGAAAAGCAGCCCATTTCACTCAAGGTGTTATTGGGTATGCAGAGGGAATCCTTATTGCAATCCCTGCTCCGAAGAGACGACGCTGGATTTTCTTGCTTTCGGAGGCGGAGGGGGAGGTTTGACTTCACGTCTGCTGGGCAGTGGTGGGGCAACCTGGAAAGATAAAACACATAATCAGGGGGTGAGAACCAGGCGACAGACATCTAGATGGTGCTGCATTCCCTGCTATTTATTTCAGGATCAAATCCTCCAGTTCCACTCCAAATCGAACTTCTCAGCATCAGATGATGGAACACAAGTCTGAGAATCACTACATTTGGGTTCTGTCTCTGACTCGCTGTCTGAGTTTCAGCAAGCCTGTGTGCCACAGTTTTCCCATCTGTAAAATGGGAAATACTCCTTTCCTACAGTGCTGGAGCCTTGAAATACCACCTGTCCTGATAGGTGAACTCCATTGAGTAACACCGAGGGCCTGATTTTCCATTGAGCTGCAACTTGTGTAATCATTTACACAGGTGCAGTGAGGGCCAAGTTGGTGTAAAATGCTACCCCGTCAGAATGGTAGCATTTACATCTCTTTGCAATGGTGTAAATGACATGCAAGGAATCAGTGAATCAGGCCACGAGTTCCAGTACAAAAGTCACACCCTTCCTGCACAAGGAATGGGATTTTAAAGAGCGCCCCTTGGTTTTGCACAAATTTGCGCTCATTCTTCGGTTCTTTGGATTTTTCCTTTCAGCTACTTTAACCAATGTACATCAGCTATTAAGGGGCACATTTGGAATAAGCAAGATCTGAAAGAAGGCTGGGTGAGCAAGAGGCCATGTGCTTTCCCCTTGCTCAGCCTA
The DNA here is from genome assembly GCF_013100865.1 of Trachemys scripta elegans. Taxonomy (NCBI): domain Eukaryota; kingdom Metazoa; phylum Chordata; order Testudines; family Emydidae; genus Trachemys; species Trachemys scripta. The sequence goes on from NC_048299.1 coordinate 149,685,144, forward strand.
AACTTCCTGGATTTCAAAACTAGTTAGAGAAAATAAAGGAAGGGTTAGGTGGGGGCTTTATGACTTAAAAAGCAATTTGCAGAAACCCTCTGGTGAAAATACTTTTACAGTCTCTCCTTACGGCCCTCTGCATCAGTCCCGTCTGGCTCCAGACCAAGGTCAATGACAACGTAGCAACAGCATGTTAATAATCCGTTTTCTTATAAGGCTCAGGGAAAGGGAGCTCTTCATTAATCCTCTTGCACAATAACTCCCAGCACATCCACGGCACTCGCATGTTTCCTGCAGTCAGACCACCGCGTGCAGCAATGCTGCCCCATGTCTCAAGCTACGTCAAGTCACACTAGGTCAGGATTTGCAGAGGAGACCTCTAAAGCATCCCTAGCAGGACATGTTTTGGGGGGATTGTAGGTCAGAACTGAAACAGTCCCATGTATGATGTTGGGGTATGTCCCAGGCCTGCGAGAGATGCCGTCATTTGGAATCAATGTAAAACTGAGGCCAGAGCCACTGTGGCCTCCAAGGCTACTTCTACACTACGAGCTAGGGGAAGCGATTCCCCTGCTGGTGTACTCATATTCCTAGCTCTCATCAAGCTACCATGAGTATAAACAGCTGTGTAGCCATGGCAGCATGGGTAGCAGTAGCAGAGACATGGCTGATTCGTGCCAAGTACAACCCCCTGAAACCAGTGGGTACATTTTCAGCACAGCTCAGTTGTGCCTGCACTATCGCTACTGTGGCTGCATCGAGCGAGGGTGAGTATGTGCACATGGGCACAGGAAGCCCACCCCAGCTCATGGAGTAGACAGAGCCGAAAATGTCCCATTTTCATTTTTTTTTAAATAAAGAATGATGATATTAAAAACTCAGTATTACTGGCCAAATTCCAACTCAGGTTATTACACTATCCCTCTCTAAACTTTCTCTGCAGCTTTGGTTAGGGCGTTCTTCCTTTTCTGTTCCAAAGGGATATTCAAGTATAGCTCAATAGTTTGAGCATTGGCCTGCTAAACCCAGGGTTGTGAGTTCAATCCTTGAGGGGGCCATTTAGGGAACTGGGGTAAAAATCTGTTGGGGATTGGTCCTGCTTTGAGCAGGGGGTTGGACTAGATGACCTCCTGAGGTCCCTTCCAACCCTATGATTCAAGGTTGCTATGCATTGTTAAACAGCTGCTGTGTTCCATTCCAGAGGAGGTTGCATTTCAGTGCAGGATGAAAGGATTCTTAGTATTGATATTAGCATGCTAGCCTTGTGAAGCACTTTCAGATGCTTTCCAATAAAAGGCACTACAGTAATATACATTGAAGATAATATGATACCACAATGAGATGATGACTTATGAAGACTAGAAAATTATCTTGGTCAATAGTTTTAATATCAGGGGCCTTGGTTTTCAGAAAGTGAAAAGCATCCACACTGGGAAAATCAGGCTCCTTCCCGGTGTCTTAAAGTTGGGCACCCAGAAATCATTAGTCACTTCTGAAAATCTTGGCCTAGAAGATTTCTGTTTCTTCTTTTTTTCAGTAGCGGAGAGTACTGTGATATTTACACCCTGACTATAATTATTAAACTCCTAGATCATCGTGTTAGTTTGTGTTTTCAATAACAAGAAAACACAAAACATTGGATACAGCAGATTTTGCCCTTCTTCTTTTCAGCTGAAGAAGAGGACTGGCTAGATTGCCTTCTCATCTAGCAGAAAACTTCTTGCTCTCTTGTGGTTTCAGGAAGCAAACCAGTAAACTGATCAGACAAGTTTCAAGTAGCACCACCTTAAGAGCAACCGGGAAAGTTCCACTGGTGCGGCTTTCTCAAGAGCCAGCTTCCAAAAAAGTGTCAGTTCCAATTTCCCTACCTCCAAAGAGTTCCTGGAGTTGCTATTCTCATAGGGTTTGCTCTTGGGTGGAGGCGGAGGTGGGGTGCTCTGGAAGTTAGCAGTTGCCAATCCATCTGTCTGCAACGAGGGAAAACCTAGAAACAATAAAAAGATACTTAAGTCAAAGAAGACTGAATTGAGGGTGGGATGGGGGAGGGAAATGGCATTGACCACATGTAATTTTGAAGGGAAAATTATTACTATGTTTTGTTTTGTTTTAATCTACTAACAGGTCCCCAACCATTTTAGCAGATGAACCTGAACAGATGGGTCAAAGTAAAATCCCAGTTGTAATTCCCCTAACTTGAAAAGATCCAAAAGATTTCTATATTCATAACGTGATTCTAAACCCATGTGAACAAGGCATGCCTGGGGGAACAGAAAATTGAATCCATTATCACATCTGAAATGTTCAGAGGGGTTTCCTTTCCACTCAGGCTTTAACCTCAGCATTCACTTTGAAGTTAACTCTGACTGATGAGGTAAATAAGTATCCAAACTTCTAAAAAATTTCCTGAGAAATTGTCCTGCTACTAACAACAATTAAAATAATCTGGCTTCTCTACTTAAATCAAGTTTTTGGATTCCCTTCACTGATTTTGTAGAGCTCAACATATTAGCTCTTGCAGTTTATTTCTGAAAACGGTGTTCCAGGTCTCTCATGAATACCAACCTAACTCACAGACCCAAGCTGCTTCTATAATCCAATCTCTCACCATCTAAAATACATAACGATCTAATTCTCTGTTCATGCCAATTTTACACTAGAGTAACTCCACTGGTTTCAGTGGACTTTCCTGATTTGTATCTGTGTAAGAGAGAGAGGAGAATCAAGCCCCAAATGTGAACCTCTATCCTTTAAAACATGTAGTTGTAGTTGTGTCGGTCTCAGGATATTAGAAAGACAAGGTGGGTGAGGTAATATATTTTATTGGACCCACTTCTGTTGGTGAGAGAGACAAGCTTTTAAGAGCTGTGTGGTTCGAAAGCTCATCTCTCTCACCAACAGAAGTGGGTCCAATAAAAGATATTCCCTCACCTACAGTGTCCTTTTAAAACATGGCAGAGATCACCAAAATAAGAACAGGGGCATCTTCTCTGATCAGACTTTTGCTAAATCTGTATCTTGTGTGTGTGTGTGTGCACACACCCCCACACCCCAAAGCTTACATCTGAACCAACTAAATCCCATATTTGTCTATGTAAGGGATGCACTCCATAAGTGTCTCACTTTCTTTATCTATTAAGATAAAATCCTTTGACAGGTGAAACATTTTTAATTTGCCAGCTGAGATTTCAGCAGCAATTTATGTCTCCTTATAAAACGTTTTGCCACATATGGAGCTGGGAGATACAGACACCTGGAATTTGTAGTTCACTTATTTAGAGCACAAAGTGCAAGTTTTGCCAAGACTTTAGCCAGAGACCTGTTCAAAAAGTGTCCTGGATTCATTCGGCTCTCGCTAACCTCACTGACTTCACTGGGGCCACTCCATATTTATAGTGAAAAAAAGCACCAGGCCCTATAAATCGAACATGCTCTATCATACTAAAGACAATGGGCCTGATTTGCAGAGATAGTTTCTCGTTTCCCAGGTGCCCACAAATAATTGCACTGGCATTTCACTCAGAAATTTAGCTAGTAATATCCGTTCACACCATTTGTTGAAAAGCCTGGATGAAGCCAGGTCCAGTAGGTTAAAAACAACTATTTGTGGAAGAAGTTTAATTTCAATTTAATGGGCTGCATACAATTAAGAAGTGTTATTTTATCCCCTTTGGTAACACAGAGGGAAAGTCCATAAGGCGAATGGTAAAAGTCAGGGTCTCTTTCAATACACTTTTTCCTACCAGATTTTCTCCCTGGGTCTGAAGCTGCCATTATAGCTCTAGGGCTATCGCTACTAAAACATGGTATACAGGCAGTCCTCGACTTTACGACGAATGGCACTTACGATGCTTCTGAATTGACACCTGGATTAGACTTACGACAACTGGTTTAGACTTTTACGCTGCTCAGTCCTGTAATGGAGTGGATGTTCGAGTGCCGATGTTTCAGGAACCAATTGTGTCGTAAGTCTGAGGACTGTCTGTATTCCAGGGGTTCTCAAACTTCACTGCACCGTGACCGGCTTCGGACAACAAAAATTACTACGCAACCCCAGGAGGGGGGACTGAAGCCTGAGCCCACCCTAGCCCTGCTGCCCTGGGTGTGGGGCCAATTCCAAAGCCGGGTGGGGCCCAAACTGAAGCCCAAAGGCTTCTGCCCCAGACAGGAGGCCTGTAACCTGAGCCCCGCCACCCAGCTCTGAAGCCCTCGGGCTTTGGCTTTGACCCTGTGTGGTGGGACTTGGGCTATGGGGCTCAGGGTTTGGCTTTGGCCCTGGCCCCAGGAAGTCAAATGCCAGCCCTGGTGACCCCATTAAAATGGGGTTGTGACCCACTTTGGGGTCCCAACCCATAGCTTGAGAACCGCTGATATATTCTATTACCATAGACACTGCCCAGAAGGAAGTGGAAAGCAAGCTACAGTGCAACAGGACTTACTGTGGGTTCTTGGGGTTTTTGGAGTGATCGGGGGTGGAGTGAGTGGGGTTGACTGCTGGAGTGAGGAAGCCTGAAGCAGTGTCAGTCTGCTGTCTCCTATCTGAAGACTCTTTGGCCTCTGTGCTTTTTCTGATGTGCTCTGAGGGAAAACACAGAGTAAACAAAACCTTTTGAAGTCGGCGAGGTGGCTGCGCACGCAGGGAATAACCAGACCTGTCAAGAAGGGATCAGCATGTTCCAGAAGAGCCACGTACAGGACCGAAAGGTGCATTCAGGTGAAACATAAGAATGCAAGCACAGAACTGGCTAAGCAATGTCAAAAGGCAAATGCTGTAACTCCTGTGACACTATGATGCTAGCACTGCTGGTCAAATTTTCAATGGGGACCTTACTAACTGGATAGCATTGCTCACAAAAGGAAGGAACAGGCATCTGATATCAGGGAAGGAATTCAGGGTGGAAAATAGTTGCATTTGGCCTACCCATTCTATGGACACTTTTGCAAGGAGCAGCTTCTGAGAGAAGGCAAAGAAAAATGATTCAGGTAATCAGTACCAGGACCAGAAGAGACCGTTTGGGTCATTCAGTCCAAGAGACTGCATTTTGCAGAACCAATCCCTCTCTTATTCCAACTAAGGAAGGATGGGTCTTGCTCATGGAGTCCTAGTGGTTTGGAACTTGGGAGAACTAGACGCAATTCTCAACCATGCCACAAACTTCTGGTGTGGCCTTGGTCAAGTCGCTTGGCCTCTCTGGCTGAGATTTTCAAAGGTGCCTAAAGAAGTTAGACACCCAGATTGGGAGTTGGGTGCCTAATTCCCTTAGGTTTATTTGAAAATCTTAGCCTCTTTGCCTCAGTTGCCCAGTTTGTGAACTGGAGATAATGATAGTGGTATTACCTCACAGCAATGCCACGAGGGAATATTCAATAATGGTCGTAAGGCGCTCAAATACTACAGAGATGGGAGCTGGAGGAGTATCTAGATGGATAGACTAACATCTTATTTAACTTGCTCTTGGCTTTCTGCGGTGATGGTGCCTTGGACAGCTCCATTTAGAGAGTCTGTCCCTGTCCAGTTCCTCTTATGTTAAACATTGCCCCCTCCAATAGCGAAACATAGCTGTCGTTTGACACAGATATTGAAAATCCAGCCTATACAATATTTTGGTCCATTTCTAGATGACACTTCATTACTGGTCAGGAGAAATTGGCAGTGTTTACATAGATTATAGAACACAATGTGTTCTTTGTGGAGATCTATTGCATTAGCCCCCTTCTTTCACCACTGAACGCTGGTGTGTTTTTCACTGTGTAGAAGAGACAGGACTTGGACATAATGAATATAAGAGAGAACTATCAAGGCTGCTGCACACCGGCCAAGCCTGTGGGTCTCTAGCTTTCAGATCAATTTATACAGCCAGTGCTGCCCACTGTCACACCAGAGTCTCCCTAAATCCTGGGCTGGACTAGTCAGTCCCGGAACAGACTCCTGACTTCCCTACAAATCCATCTCCAAATCAACATCTGTGTATTTTGCAATGTAGTAAGACAAATACAACCCCAAAGCCCCATGTGTTTCACTGAGCCAATCATATGGGGAATTTACCCTGAGAGGTACAGATTCTACTAAGAATTCTTCTCTGCCTTTCTTAGCAACCTGTAGTACAGTGGGGCATTAATCAACAGCCAAGTCACCTGCCAGACTTTTCTCCCTGATCATCTTCTATATGCTTAAGTGCTCTGCTTAATCAGGGTCTAAAGTAAAGAGTAGCTGACAGCTCAACCTATGGATTAAGCCCTGGATTCCACTCCCATTGAAATCAACAGTAGCACTTCAATGGCATCAGATCAGGCCCTAATTCAGGGGTCGGCAGCCTTTCAGAAGTGGGGGGCCGAGTCTTCATTTATTCATTCTGATTTAAGGTTTCGTGTGCCAGTAATACATTTTAACGTTTTTAGAAGGTCTCTTTCTATAAGTCTATAACATATAACTAAACTATTGTTGTATGTAAAATAAATAAGATTTTTAAAATGTTTAAGAAGCTTAATTTAAAACTTAAATTAAAATGCAGAGCCCCCCCGGACCAATGGCCAGGACCTGGGCAGTGTGAGTGCCACTGAAAATCAGCTTGCGTGCTGCCTTCGGCACTCGTGCCATAGGTTGCCTATCCCTGCCCTAATTCAACACATATTCAACCCCAGAGCTGCATGTAGACCAGTTTTGCAGACCCTCCCTCAGGGCATGAGCCAGCCAGGCTTCTAATTCCTATTGAAATCAATGGAAGTAAGGCACCCAAATACCTTTAAAAACAAGGCTCTAAATGACTTGTCCAAGGTCACAGTTCTGTGCCAGAGCTGCCCCTCTGTCAAGCCCTAGTGTCCTAACCACTAGATCGTCCCTTCTCAATTCCTAAATCGCAGGCCAAATCCTCAGCTACTGTACATTGGACTCCAATGGAGCCAGGCTGAGGATCTGGCCCTCCAGCTGGATTTTTTTGAATGGCTAGATAGCAGCTGCCTGTTTGACTACCAAGGGCCCAATCCTGCGTGGCGCTGAGTGCTTGAAGCGGTCCTGGGCGTCTGTGAGAGAAGAGAGTGCTGAGCACTCCCCCAGTGGCACCTTCAGCGCCTGGGACTGCAAGTTTCTACTTTAAATCAAAGCCGCACTGTGGCTCCTGAAACAAGTTTTCCAAACAGCAGGCAAGTAATTATTTAGCTGACCAGGGCTTTTGGTATTCGAAGCCCTCCCAGTATTGAGTGAAGATCCCAGTGACAAACAAGGCTGAAGGAGAAAGAAGAACTAGAAACCCCCACTGTGGATTTTATTACTACTACTATTATTGTTACCGTTTTGGAAGTCAGTTCAGCTTCTGGCTCCTTCTCCACAATAACCTGAGACTTGCTAATACTCCAATCCTTCCGCTTGAATTTGTTAATCCGGTTATCGGCGTCTTCCTTGACAGGCAGCTCTTCAGCCTTGGAAGTCGTCGACAGCCTTCTCTCCAAGAGAGGCTCGAGAATGGATCTGCAGTCAGGACAGAGACAAAGCAAGAAGCATTAGCCCTTTAGTGAGAAGGCCATCACTTTTTAGTGTGCACGAGGGTAATTGTGCAAAAGTGAGTTAGGAGCACAAGACTTTCAAAGGGACTTGTGCGCTTAAGTTATTTGGGCACCTTAGAAATTGCACTGTATTGTGCATTGAAGGAAGTGTTGTCCAGTGAATAAGTCTCTGGCCTGAGAGTCAGGAAAACCCGTGGGTCTCTTCCTAGCTTTGTCACTGATCTGCTCTGTGACCGCGGACAAGGCATCTAGGCCCTGCGGTAACACAGCTGCAAATGCGTACGCAGAACGGTAACATCAGGAAAGGATTGCAATTCCCTTCTGTACCGTTTTCCAGCTGGAAACACGGCAGCTGAGCTAGCACCATCTGACCATCTAACTCTCTGCAGGCCACAATTTGGGAACCACTGGACTACAGACCTCATACAATGTTTATATCTCTGTCTTCCAGGGTTCAGTGATTCTCTTAGGAGAACAGAAATGCTGTGGTTTCACTGTAATATTACCCACATCATTTGGCAGAATTACAGATAGGGTACACAAGACTGGGACTCAGGAGACCCGGGTTCAATTCCCAGCTCTGCCACTACCCTGCTGGGTGACTGTGGATAAATCTCTCCCCCGCTCTGTGCCTCAGTTTCCCCATCTGTAAAGTGGGGATAATGACATTGACCCCCATTCTAACGCCTTTTGAGATCTACTGATGAAAAGTGCTCTGTAAGACCTAAGTATTATTATTTGCTGGTTAGATGAAACCTCGTTTTAAAAGCAAAAGAAAGTTACAAAGCCGCATCCCTTGAGAAGGCGATATTAAAATAACCTCCAAGAGCAAAAGTGAATCCCACTCCCCATAAATGTCTGACATTTTTGAAAGGGCCAGTCACTAACCCGTCAGATCCTGGCCTGGAGGAGGTGCTGTCAGATGAGGTGGAGGACGTAGATACCACAGAGGAAGTCACAGAGGTGACAGACAGCCGTCTCAGCGTGGAAGACATGATGTAGGGCAATACCACGGAGCCTGACCTGCTCTGCTTCCTCTCCGTCAGGGAGGAAGGCTGCAGACGATATTAAATAAAAGCTGTGAGGAGCAGGGAAATGCTGCTCACAAGGGGCTGGTAACTCGGGGCTGTTTCTTTAAGACACTGCACTAAATGAACAAATCATGTTTACCAGAGTTATCACACCATAGAGCTTCTCTACTTTCTTCTTCAGCTCTTTGAAGCACGTTGTCAGTCTGTCATGCAGGGGCTTCAGCTGCTCAGTCAGCTTCTCACCATGAATCCTAATCCCTTCAGCCAGCAAAGGCATCTAAAAGAAGGAGCAAAATACTATGAACTAATGCTATCAGCAAGAAAGCAAGCAAGCAAATCAATTCTCATGCTCCAGAGTGCAAGCTGAGTGCTGCAGGGGTCGAGAAGGCATTTCTCTCTCTTTCCTTCCAAATCCCCTATGTTCACACTATCGTGTATGTGTGTAGCATGGGGTATGTAAAGTGTGGGGAGAGCACTCAGTCTCCAAAGCAATACAACTGTAAAGTAGCTTTAACCTGGCTTCATTACATGGAAATATATGGGAGCAAGTTGGCATCCTACTGCAATGGAATTTTCATTACAACTTCCTTATCTATTTTCATTGTTATATACTGAGCAGGGCAGGCTGCATGACTTTTCAACGGTCAGAATTATGAAGGAAAAAAAAGGTGGGGTAAAGAAGCAAAATAAATAAATAATAAAAAGGAAAAGGGGATGAGCAACTGTTTAGGGTAGTGAGAAAAATCTACCCATCATGTTCCAGAATAATAGTCCAAAGCACTACAGTACTGTTCAGAGGAAAAAGAAATTTAACAGCATTTTCTAGGTACAATACTTGATAATTTTTCATCTAGTTTTAAAATTCAGTTCTGACATACTTCAGTCTATTTTTATATTATATACATGTATTTGTATTCTGCGTTCTGTTAACTGGACTGGATGTACAGGTGTTTGTAGGCCTAGCCATGTGGTTCTAATCAAGGCTAAATTTCCACTAGGGTCTAGAGGAAGTTAGCTTGTGCCACAGTGCGACTGCAGTGTTTTGGACCACTAAATAAGAATAGCATAGAACTTTTTCAAATAAGGGACTATTGTACAGGCATTGCAACTGTGTTCTTATAACACTTCTCTTCTTTGTGTTGTTCCAAAATATTGTATCAACATCTCTCACACACACACACAATGTGGCAATTCTCCCTCCCTCTCTCTCCCCCTCCCAATATGGTACCTGTAAGGCAATTAATTGCTTAAGTAGTTCAATTTGATCTTGGTCTTCAGGATGTTCTTGGATATACTTCTCCGTGAAAAAGGCCTGAAAACAAAGAGGAAAACAGAAGGCATAAAAACATTATGTTTTCTTTATAGCTGGCTTTTACCCTGAAGAACGCCAGTTGCAAGCAACAAAGATCTGTTTCAGACCAACCAGTTTAAGACACGGAGTCCTGTGGCACCTTATAGACTAACAGACGTATGGGAGCATAAGCTTTCGTGGGTGAATACCCACTTCGTCACCCACTTATGCTTCAATACATCTGTTAGTCTATAAGGTGCCACAGGAGACTCTGTCACTTTTTACAGATCCAGACTAACACAGCTACCCCTCTGAAGTTTAAGACAGGGTCCTTACCCTTAGTGAAATACTTTCTTTCAATAAGATTCCCAGGTCTCTTAACTAGTGTGATATTACAAATGATAGAACTTTCTTCTTCTTCTTTTTTTTTTTTAAATATAAATTAAGAGCTAAGATTTTTTCTCTCAAAAACTAAGAAAAATGCTTTTTTCCCCCCTCAAGTGTTTTCCCATTTTTTCTCCACTGAAATTTGCTAAAGTACAACCACTTGGTTTAATATTTTTGATTTTCAAGATTTCAGTTGGAAAAATAAAAAAGGTAAAACATTAGCACAAAAATGTCATTGATTTCCCCTTTTTTCCCCTCAGCATTTGACCTCCGCTATGTGCAACATTAATATCCAGAGTAACGTCCGTTCACCTGACCTACCACCCAAATGGCAGAATACTCCAAAACAATCCTCATCTCAGTAACAAAGTCTCTTTAAATTCCAACATACAAGCAACAAAGTACTCCCATGCAATCCCTCAAAATTGTACCCAAATGCACAATTTTAAATTGCAACCTCAAAAAGGTTAATAAGTCACCCTTGTGCCTGGGGTATCCCTATGCTGAGGAATCCAAGTGCACATGTGGAACTGATTCCCCAGCAGAGCAATTATATGGGGTTTTGTTATGGAAGCAACAGTAGCGATTCCACAGTTAAGACTGTATTGAGCCTTCCACTAAGGCCCCTGGTTCAGTAAAACACCTGTAACTCAAGAAAGCACTTAAGTATGTGCTTAGCTTTAACCACATGCTGAAGCCAATGGAATTTAAGTTCATGCTTAAAGATAAGCATGTTCTTATATCATTTCCTGATCTGGATCCTTAAAACAGGACTAAAATCCCACCAATTCACATGGTTTGTGTCTGAATGTAGTCTCAAACTTCCCTACAATCACAGTTCACAGGATAAGTAACGTTTAAGAACATTTTCCAGGTAAAATACTTGTTAGCTTTCCATCCACTTTTAAAATAGCATTCTGTTAACTGGATTTTATGTACAGGCGTTTGTGGGCCAATGGAGTATGGCTTTACAAAGCCTAAACTCCCACTGAGGTCAACAGCTGAGTAGCCTGAGAGAGAACTGCAGGGCTGGGCCCAAAGTACTTTTCTTGGAAGAGTTTAATTATTAGAGGAAGAAAGCACGCCCATGGTACAATGGAGACTTTTGGCTTCCAGCTACAATGACTCAATTAAAGCTCAGGATTCAGGCCGCCCACAAATGCCAAACTCTCTCTCTCTGCCGATCCTTAGTTGAAGTAGGAAAATATGAACCGGTTGTAAGTATTTCCAGATGTGGTTACAAATACCTGGAGTTTCCTTTTTTTAAATGCTTTCCCATTTTCATAATTCTAAACTTTACGTCAACTTTAATTCATAAAATGGGAAAATACTTAGTCAAATTCATCCTTGGTGGAGTGTGCACACTATGGAATCAGGGGATTCACACCAGGGTTAAATCTGACATAAGTCCCTTTAATGTTTGTGGCTCATTTTGTCTGATTTTTAAAAGGTGTCATGATCAAACACGTTTCCAGCATCACACACTGAAGCTATGAAAACCACCATTACATTTCATGCCAGAGATGGCATTATTCAGGACTCTGCAATGTGGCCAGAGACCGGAGTAATAAATGTCTTCAGCTCAGCATAATTAACAAGGGAGATATATACCATGCCAAAAAAAGGCACAAACTGCGAAGGGACAGATTGTGTTTTCATTCTGATTCGACTGCTCTTTGATGTCACGCTATCAAGACAAAATATATATTGACACTAGACAGTGATTATAAAAAAAATCCCTGTCTTCCTATCATCACTTTACATTATTAAAACTGAGACATAATTTACTTTTATCTATGTCTACTCTACTCTATATTGCTGTAGCGTAGGTGCTTTCTGTATTGATAGAAGAGGTTTTTCCGTTGATGTAGTTGATCCACCTTTCCAAAAGGTGGTAGCTAAGTTGATGGAAGAATTCTTCTGTCAACCTAGCTGTCTCTACACCAGGGATTAGGTTGACCTAATTACGGAATGAAGATTTTCACAGCCCTGAGCACCATAGCTAAGTCATTCTAATTTTTAAGGATAGACCTACACCACACACACTTATCTGGTCTCCATCACCACAGCACCTCACTATCTTTTATGTATTTATCCTCGCAACATCCCTGTGATGTAGGGAAGAATCGTTGTTCCCATTATACAGATGGAGAACTGAGGCACAGAGCAACTATGTGATTTGCCCAAGTTTGTGGCAGAGAAGGGGACTGAACCCATTTCTCTCCATTCCCAGACTAGCACCCTAACCACAGGACCATCCTTCCTCTGCTTTCCTTTGTTCTTTCTATTGTTCTTAGAATCTAAACAGATTAGAACAGTGGTGAGAGAAAGAAAAGAAGTAGTAGTATCCTCATTTTACAGATGGGCAATTTAGGCATTGAGAGATTAAGGGCCAGATTTTTAAAAGCTACTTGGGCACCCACTTTGGAAAATCCTGTTAAGCACCTAAATGCCTTTAGCGACTTGCCCAAAGGCTGTGTAGTAGCTAGGAATTAAACCCAGAGCCCCAGGTCAGTGCTTTAGCTGCAAGATCATCCTTCCGAAGTCAACATCTTAGACAAGAGATGAGCCCTACAGGGAGCCAGCTGACCTTTTCGTAGTTGGTGTATCCCCCCATGACTGCAGGGTCCACAATGCCATTCAGCAGCATGGAGAGCGGGTGCACAGGCAGGGCCCGGTCCCAGGCGTGCTGTTGGACGCTGTTGCTGATCTTCTCATTGGTCAGCTCCATGGTTTCGATGGCATTCTTCAAAGGGCTGATCTCCTCCTGAACGGTAACAAAGAGAAGACTGAGAAATCCCTCGCTGACCCTCTCCGGAAACTCCCGCCATCCTGCCCGTGAATTTTCGCACATCCTAGCACAGGGCTGGGCCTCAAACCAAGAGCAGGGGAAGAGCAGAGCAGAAAAGAGGATTCTGAGTGGCTTCCTGATCCAATTCTGCTTCTAGAATGGGAGATTGGTACAAGTACCACCTCCCTTCCAGTCCTGCAAGAGTTGGAGATTGGGCAGCGGCTTTCCCCCCTTCCTCCCTGTGTGTGTCCTGCTGTCAATGGGAGAGCAGAGATCAGTCATTCAGAGTTATTTCCTCCTGATCTGATGCTACTGCCAGTAGGGGCGATGAGGATCAAGCTGCGCGTGTCTCCCACTCAAGCCCTGCAATACCATTGCTGGAGTGGGAGATTAGGCAGCAGCTCTCCCCACCCTGTGGGATCTGCTGCCAGGGTATGTTGGAGAGAGGGGACGATCAGGATAACCTGTGTGTTCTGAAGTCAGTCCAGAATCACGGGGCCCCCGAAAGAGCAGGAGACCCAACAACTGCTTCTGTCTAAGACTGTCCCCTGCCCCATGTAGCTTTCAACTTGCCAGAGAGGGCCAGATGTGTGATAACGTGCAGTGAAGACACGAAGTGCTGGACACATTAAAAAACAGCCCGGAACCTGACACACAGAGGGTTCATGCTTTCTACTTGTACAGGGGCCCCATTCACCATATCTTTAAGAAAGACCATTTCTCATGCCAATAACCTACAGAAATCTGGGATTGGACCCAAATTCAGCAATGCACTTAAATGTGTGGTTAACTTGAAGCACTTATTTAAATCCCCATGATTTCAATGGGACTGAAGCACACAAAACGTGTTTTTGGTGAACTGGGCCCTTCCCTACCACTATGCACCGTGGGTTTGAAATAGCACCGTACAATTATCCCAGGACTTATTTTGCGTTTGGTGGGGTTCCCTTTTTCACTGTTCAAATAGTCAGGTGCATTATAAAAGGTAGGGGGGTTGCCTTCCTGTGAAATATGAGGTATTGGCCATTGCTGGAGTCAGCACATCAGACATGATGGGCCAAAGGTCTGATCCAGCCTGGCAAAAGCCTAATGTTGACCAGATATTGACATGTCAAGTCCCTTTACTGGAATCCACCTCTTCCAAGGACTCACCGTTGTAATCTGTTTGGCTTCAAACCACTTGAGGATGCCTGGGAATGTGTAGGCGGTTGTGTAGGTCGTTCTTTCAATCCACATGGTCTGGTCAGGGAATTAAAAAGGCCAAGTCATAAGGAAAACATTGCAATTCAACTCCCACATGTTTTAGGGCTCAAAGCCAGGCATCCAGCACCTCTAGACCAGACTGTTGCAAGCTACTGGGCTGATTTAATGACTTCCACGTGATCATGACAGGTCAACAACAGGGGTAGAACCCAGGCCGTTCAGCAGCAAAGCACAGCTTCCTACCATTAAAGCTAACAGAGTAAGTCCATTAGCTAGTAGCAATAATAGGTTGTTATCCTCTATGTGGACCAGCCCCTAGAGGGGGATACAACACATTGAGGCAGTGCGTTACATTGAGCATAGCCACTAAATAGCAGCAACAGCTCTTCTCGAAAGCAACAGAAACAGATGCAAACATGCTACACTCAGGCTCCATAAACTCTACTGAAATTCCCACCTCCATTGCTGGATTAAATTCAAAGTGCTGATGCTTTATTATGGGTTTGGGTTTGACTCCCTCATACATAATCACACCCACCACAAACCCCAATCACACATTTGCACTCCACAGGGATGCTGCTGGAGACCCATCTTGGGCTACTGGGTAAGAGAATTCCAAGTGGTAGGACCCCCAGCTCCGTGTTCAGATCACGGTACCAGGCCCAGCTCTTGGTTTCTCCCACATTTAAATAATCAAATCCCATTGCTACAGCTGGGGAGATGAGGAACACGTTCTAGATCTGTTGATTTTCATATCACTGTTTGGTGCTTAGATAGGTACCAAGGTGACAGGACCCTTTGAAAGGAAGAGAAAGGCAATGCACAAAGAGAAATTGCCCCACTGCTTAAAGAACCGAGGTGTTTTGAATAGAAAGCGAAGGACTCACCGCAAATTCATTCTCCGGATCTTTTTCTCCTTTCCTAAATGGCCGGGAATGTGTGAACTGCTGCACCTCATTGGCTCTGTAGTAGCTAAGGAAGGACACAATAAATGGTGGGGTTTCTCCTCCTCCTTTTGTTCTTTTCCAAAAATAGCTATGTTGAAACATGGTTGTGGCCCAGCCATGGTCTACAATTTATTCTCCCCGTGCACACTGCAAAAAGCCACATTCTACCTATACCTTAGCCCCAGGGAGATGAGGATCAAGCTGTGAGTATCCTCTATTCTGCCCTGCAATGCCATTACTGGTCAAGAGATTAAGTAGCAGCTCTCCCCACCAGGTGGGTCCTGCTGCCAAGGTGTGGGTGGAAGTCCTGTGCCTACCAGATTTAAAACACAGCTCTTACAGGCATAGGTGCCAACTTCTCCTAACACCGGTGGGTGCCCACGCCCCCCGCCCCGACTCTACCCCTTCCCTGCCCCCATTCCAACCCCTTCCCCAAAGTCCCCGCCCCAAATCCGCCCCCTTACTGCCCCTATTGGGCCCCTTCCTCAAATCCCCGCCCCTTCCCTGCCTCCTCTTCTGAGCACACCACGTTCCCGCGCCTCCCCCCTCCCTCCCACAGCTTGTTATGCCACGGAACAGCTGATTCGTGGTGGCAAGCATGGGAGGAAAAGCGGGGACGCGGCGCGCTCAGGGGCGGAGGTGAGCTGGGGAGGAGCTTGGCTGTCGGTGGGTGCAGAGCACCCACCAATTTTTCCCCATGGGTGCTCCAGCCCCGGAGCACCAATGGAGTCGGCACCTATGCTTACATGTTTGTAAACACAATCTTCTGGCCTATGTAGGCAGGACAACTCCTCACCCCCCCACACCCCCATTATATCACAACTATATAGTAATCAAGGAACTTTGGAATTCCCACTTGTCCTGCAGGATGAATGCCACTAGCTACCACTGGGGTTCCTGTAGGAGACCAAGACCCTCTCTTGCTACAATTCTGCCAATAACCAGCTGTGTAACCTTGGGCAAGTCACTTTACCTCCCTGTCTCTGTTTCCCCTTCCATCCTCTCTCTTCATCTTGTTTATTTAGAATACAAACTTTTTAGGGCAGGGACCATCTCTCACTGTACAGCATGTAGAACAATAGGCACCCAATTTCAACTGAAACCACTAGGGGCTATGGTAATACAATAAATAAAATAATAGGGCAGCTAGGACTGGAAGGCTTTGGGGCTGTACACAGCCGTGTTTAAACATGGTTAGTTTAGAACCAGCGGTGAGTGAATTCATACAGGGGGATTATGCTGGCTGAGCTCAGGGAAACGCAATGAACTCCATTAAAAACTCAACATTCATCTCCTCCCCAGATACCTATGCTTTGAAATGGAAATATTCTGGCATCATAATCACTGGCCAGTGGCAAATGTGGAGCTTTTAAGTTTTCCACGCTTATGTCTAGGAAAACCACAGCTCAGGCGGGCTAAATTGGGGTTGGTGCCCTTGATAACCCCCTCAGCTTTCCTAAGAGAGAACAAGAAAAGGAAAGGAAGTTACTTTAAGATCTGCTCCGGAACAGGCTTGTCTTTATAGTTGGGTGGCAGGTTCATCACAGGCTTCACTATAAAGCACTGCACATCTGAGATGTTCCTGTTAAGGATGGAAAACGCCAGGATATCTGCGGGGAGAATAAAAGAAGGAAGGGAAAATCCTTCTCGTTTTCTTCAGTGTCAGATTTCTGAACAAGCCGCGTGTCCCCTGCACTGTTGTCATGACATTTAAAGAATGCACACTGTTCATTAACAAGACCTAGTGTAATAGCGTGTGCGCGCATCACCCTCTAAGAACTGGTACACAAAGAGCCGAAGGAATCTGCCGCTACTACCGCCATCTAATGGAGTTTCCCTTGAGTGTTACAGACACGTGCTTTGGAGATACAGAGTTTGTCTACAGTTCGGCTGGGAGTGAGCTTCCCAGCCTGGGTAGACAGACTTGTGGCAGTGGCACTCAAGCGATGGTGCTAAAAATAGCAGTGTGGACATTGTGGCTCGGGCTGGAGCTCAGGCTCTCAAGCCCAACCCACCCCCTGGGAGCTCCAGCCCAAGCTGCAACAGCCACACTGCTACTTTTAGCATGATAGCTTGAGCTCTCCTAATAAGAGATTGTGTCCACCTGGGCCAGGAGGCGCGCTCTGAGCTGCAGTGTAGACTTATTCTAAGAGTACAGGCTTCTAGTCCCAACTCCATAGAGGCATGTGTGTTTTGGAGGAGAGTGGGGTGTTACATACTTACTTCAAGACCTTGTAGTACAGGGGTAGGCAACCTATGGCATGTGTGCCAAAGGCGGCACGCGAGCTGATTTTCAGTGGCACTCACACTGCCCGGGTCCTGGCCACCAGCCTGGAGGGCTCTACATTTTAATTTAATTTTAAATGAAGCATCTTAAATACTTTAAAAACCTTATTTATTTTACATACAACAATAGTTGAGTTATATATTATAGACTTATAGAAAGAAACCTTCTAAAAACATTAAAACGTATGACTGGCACGTGAAACCTTAAATTAGAGTGAATAAATGAAGACGCGGCACACCACTTCTGAAAGGTTGCCGACCCCTGTAGTACATTGAACAATAAGGAGCCCACTTCAAAGCTCTCAGCCAGAAAACAGACTTTGATAAAGCTACCTAACAAACGTAGGCTGTTTTTTTCTTAAATCACTGAAGAGGTGTTTCTAACCCCAGCTCTTGCACTGGTGAGCTATGATAGAGATTAAATAAATAATAATACCGTGGTCTACAATAGTGGTCTAAAACACACCACTTTATATTAGTGTTACTGCAGTATTTGGGGCCATTGTTCTGTTCTACTGAAGACACCCCAAAAGTAAAACCCTGAATGAAAAGGAAGACACACACAACCTGGTCCAGTCATCTAATATTGCTGTTGATCAGCTGCTTCGCTGCTCCCCAGAATTGGCTGCATTTCAACGGTGGTTGATTTAATTCCCTATATATTCCTTATCTCACTGAGGCGTTGCAAGGTTTAATGAACGTCTGCAACACACCGAGTTCCTTTCGTGAAACAACCATAAAACGGCAAGATGTTATTTTATTGGAGAGAGAGAGAGAGAGAGGGGTGATATGGCTTCTGTTAAAAATTTTAAAGGGCCTGAAAGAAACAGGATTTAAAATATAATAATAAAAAAAGCTTGACATTGAACTACCCACAGAATCATCAACCTGTCTGTGATAACAGTGTACTTGGAGCAATAGTACTGCCTGTCCTTTCAAATGGATTTAATAAGAGCCAGAAATGGACCTATACCAGATCCAAACAATGCAGCTGCTCCTTCTTATAATGGACCAAGCCAAAGCCCTGCACCCAAACATCCCCGAACTTTGGGAAGAGTTCACATCTGCATCCACGTTGTGCAGCTCAGGCCTATCCCTGGCCAAAATGTTAGTGCAAACACAAACAGATGCAAAGGAAACAGCTGAAACAGCAGAAATGAAGGAAGCAATTTTGATACCAAGTTTGGTCTTGAATGAATTTTTTTAAGTGGATAGCTGGCCGGGTTGATGTGTGCAGGGGAAGCTGCCTGAGCTCTGTCTTTGCTGTGGAAAACTTCACAGATTTTTAAGGACAGAAGGAAGCATCGGTCTGACTTCCTGTCTGACAAAGGCCAGAGAATTTCATTAAGCTATCTCTGCGCTGAGCCCAGTAATTTGTGTTTGACTAAAACACAACTTCCAGAAAGGCATCTGGGTCTTGAAAACACCAAGAGAATCCACCACTTCCCTTGGGCATTTGTTAATCACCCTTACAGTTAGCAAAGAGAAGTCTTGAGCCTGATTCTCCACTCTGTCACACCAGTTTTATGCTGCTGTTGTTCACTGAATTACTCCAGCATAAAGAGAGGCGGAGAATCAGAAATCAATCTCCGGGGCTATGAACCTGGCACCTTTCATCAGCACTTATAATGATTATAAAAATTAAAAGTAAAAGTATCAATTTCTGGGAGGAAATAATCAGATTCCTCATGACTGCCAATAAATTGCACTGTCCAGAAGAGATGAGATATGGCACCTCTTTGTACCCCACTTTCACCCCTTGTATGCCAGAAATGGATCAGACCCATGGTCCATCTAGCCCAGTGTCTTGTCTCCAATAGTGGGCAGCGCCACTTGCTAGGAAGGTGCAAGAAACCCCAGAGTGGGTAGCTGGGGGATAATCTGAGCCCCACAGAAGTGTCATCCTAACTTCTAACTGACTGGTTTAAACTCTGAAGCATGAGGTTTTATATCCCTATTCATTTTTTAGCATTGTAATTATTCTATTTCCATGTCATCCATATGGAAGTCTGATCCTTCTTTGAATTTTGCTAAGTCCTTGACCTCAAAGACATACTGTAGCAATGAGTTCTGCAGTCTAATTATATGTTGTGCAGAAAAAGTACCAGCATGACAGATTCTGCCACCTCAAGCAGAGGAAGTAGGGCTTGAATATGTCAAACCAAACAACAGCTAAAAGATACACTGTTTAGGGGAAGACTTGATCTCCTCTCCTGGAGGGGTAGTGCTGGTCATCTTCTCAGCGTTTGGAAACTGGGTCAGCAATTTCAGGTTGAAGTCTTCCCGCCGTTCATACTCCTTGCCACGGTAGATAAAGATTTTATTCTGTGGGCAGCAAGAAGAAATGAGAATTAGACGCAACTAGGGGTGCAATCTGGGTGGTTTAAATTTATGCCAAGATGTGTTTTACTCATGAATTCATTGATTAATAGATTAGATGATTACAGTTGTCATCAAATCTGACCTTCTAGTCTGATCACATGCATAATATAGGCCGGAGAACCTCACCCACTAATCCCTCCATCACACATGGTCTAGTGGATAAACTACTCCCCAAAAGCTTAGGTGACCATGGTTCAAGCCAGGGAATTTCAGATTGACACATCTGGAGACTTTCTGATTAACTAGATTTGATAGACATCAGCAGGACAAGCTTCCCCAACAGAGCTTGGCATGTCTCAGCTGGAGGGAACCCTTTAAAGGCAAGAAAGCATGTGCAAGTCCATGATCCATTCCATCTCTAGCCTCTCGCAGACACTGCTGACCATGTGGCCAACTGCCTCAGTGGTTCTGCAATGTGGCCATTAAGTTCTGGACTGACACCAACTCATTACACACAGGCCACCAGTGATGACTTTTGATCAACGAGCTGGATCCAAAGTGGTGACCTAGAAATGAAAGTCTCCCATTGGCAATACCCTATGCCGTCCAGTCCCACCCCAGGTAATTGGTATTAATAAGCTTGGTTTCCATTTACGGCAAATAGCTTCAAAGGCATCCCAGTGTGAAATGTAAATGTTTGTGTCAACCACCCCACTTCTCTTTTTAAAATACATTGGCTGGAACATTTCAGAGCACGTTGCACCCTGCGCCTCCGACTCATGGTGGCTGGCTTTACAAATGATAGCCAGTGCGGATCCAGCACTAATGCAACCCTGAACATAGGCGCAGACTCCGTAGGTGCTCCAGGGCTGGAGCACCCATGGGGAAAAATTAGCAGGTGCTCTGCACCCACCGGCAGCCAAGCTCCCTCCGCCCCCTCCTCGCCGCCCCCTCCTCCCCCGAGTGCGCTATGTCCCCGCTCCTCCCTCCCACCGCTTCCCACCACCCCGCCACTTAACAGCTGTTTGGCGGCTCTTTGGACTTTCCGGGAGGGAGTGGGGGGAGCGGGGACATGGCGCGCTCAGGGGAAGAGATGGAGAAAAGGTGGGGACTTGGGGGAAGGGGGTGGAATGGGGGTGGGGCGAAGGCAGTGCAGGGGCGAGAAGAGGCGGGGCCGGGATGGGGGTCAAGCACCCAGTGGGCAAAGGGGAAGTAGGCGCCTATGACCCTGAACAGGAAGCATCTTTGCATTCCAGTGCATCCGGGAGGGACAGAGTCTCACTAACATTCTGAAGTGAAGTGACCCATATCCTTGAATTAGACTGATTCAGTCTGGAGGCACATGGGGTCAATTATTTACAAGAAAACGCCCACTCTCACAATGAAGATCACCAGGATAAGCAGTTAAGACACTGTGGAGAGCACATAAACATATGAAAGATTCCCTCTAAGTCCATATAAGATCACATGAATCACCCAGCAGACTAGGGGCAACAAACTGTCCTGAATTCTCATTTATACTAGAGTAAAGGGGCCTGAGTGTAATTGAGAATTCAGGCCATTTCCATTTAGAGTGAGATTTTCATACCACTTAAGTGATTTAGATGGTCAATTCATAGGCATTTGGCATCAAAATCCTCGAGAAAGCTCTGATATCTCATCTCTAGGGTTTCCTGTAGAACCCATCACTATAATGTCTGAGCACATGCAGGATTCTTACCCGGAGGAATGAGGGGAAACCCATCCCATAATACCCAACAGCAAAATACTCTGGCTGAGGTCTCATCGCCTTCATAATATTCTCATAAAACTTGGCTCGTTTTTTCTGGGGGAAAAGGAAAAGAAAACCCTTGATGTGTTCATTTCTGAGCTCACAGAGACATTGTCAGGCATATTTACAAGGTTGTTTTCTCACCCTGTACTGTTAGCAACACATCTATGAAATATTACTTATACTGTTAAATCCAAAAGAATTGTAAAAAAACATCAATTTAATGTTTGCTTATCCTGTGTTAGCACTCTTTTGTACTTCACTGACATAGGGACTGGTTTTGGTCACAGTCAATGTCACTTCCTGGTTCTCATGCACTAGATCAATGCTGCAATTTTTGTGACTGCACTGTCTTCACAGATATTACAAAATAAACATGATATGAGGCTGCCCAAACAAAATGGTGTCAAACATTCAGGCATAAGCAGAAGTTGAGCAGGGACACAAACAGCCGCTGGTTATATCTTTGCAGGTTAAAGAAGACAGTAAGCTTTCTGGGACAGGGACCTATCTCTTTGTCCTGTGTAGGCACAATGGGGTCCTGTCCATGAGTGTGGCTTGCCAGATGCTACGGCAAGAATAAGCTAGTGAGATATATAGAAACAGTTTTAAAGTTATGAGCAAAATGTATTATACTTGTACGGAAATGTTAATTTATTAGTGTAAAGGAGGGTAAAACACCTGTATAATTTAAACTATGGTATATTCTGTTCATGTATGTTAATGGCAAAAGAAAGTTTAAAAAAACAGATATGTAAATATTCCTCTTTAATATTAAGCTTTCAAAAAATCTTTAAACAAATAAAAACCGATATTTTGGGCCTGAACTACCCAGCAATGTCCATTTAAACATGCAGCAGCCCAACCCAAGCTAGGAAAAGGGACCTTACCAAAAGGTTACTAAGCCCCTCGTAATCAAAGACTTGGTTCTCGTACATGTCAGCCAACTCTTTGCTTAGCTGGATTGCTTTCTCCCACATCTCCAGGAAAGAAACAAAACAATAATAAAAATTATAAAAGCATGTATTACCTACCATAGGTAAATAAGAAATTTTGCTGACTACACATTGTTTTTTGTTAAAACATCGGCCATTCCAGAGAGCTTCACACCCTACGGACTATATTTCTGACTATGTTCATGATCATTCTATCGCACTTTTCATCTGTAGATCTCAAAGTGATTTACAACCAAGGGTCAGTATCACTAGCCCTGATGGGGAAACCGAGGCACTGAGAGGAGAAGCGACATGCCCAAGGTCAGATAGGAAGACAAAGGAGCCCAGGTCTTCTGACTCATGTCTAGTGGTCCACTGGACCATGCTGCCTCAGGCCTGAATCTTTTAACTTCTTACCAATGAGGCATTTTCTTGTAAATATTACTGGTCAAATCCTCTTCTCAGCACACACCCTGAAGATCAGCCACCCGCACTGAAACCACATTTCCAGGGCAGTTATCCCCACCAAGGGAAGGAATGGGAGAGCCGTTTGTTAAGAATTCAGCTAATGGGAGCTCAGTACAATCGACCAATTTTTCCCCCCGCCATTCGAAATTTGGATACAAATGTTTGTCCAGGGAAAAAGAAAAAGACAGACACGACAAACAATGGTAATGACCCCCCACCCCGATAGTCTGCCAGCTCTCGAGTTGAGGATGCTCAGCGGCCTTTGACTCACAGGGGGGCCCTGGATTTTCAAAGGAGTCTAAGGGAGTTAAGCGCCCAATTCCCACTGAAAGTCAATTGAATCCTTTGAAAAAATCCTAGCTTTTTGATTTCTACACAGGCCTATTACATTATCATCTTTCCCATTCTTTCCAGATCAATTTGTTTGTAAGAGCCACTCAAGCTCTGCAGAGACACTCACTTTGCCCTTGTCGAAGAAAGAGATGATTTCTTGGTAGAGTTTTTCCTTGAGTTCCTGCTGTGAATAAACATAGTAGCTGTCCCTCTGCAGCAGATGGGGAGCACACGGCTTATCGGACCACTGGGAAAAGGGAAAAATGGTTGAAAAGAACTGGGATGTGTTCAGCAAAATGTGAGCGGGTTCAACTCCTGTGGATGTGTCTGAACCAAATTCAGCAGCAATGCAAGGGGAGGTATAAGTTACATTGCAGGAATAAATGGTCAGAAAACAAGAGTAAGACTGTGTCTACACACAAAAGTTACACTGGTTTAACTTAGATCAGTTTAAAAACCAATCAAGGGCTTGGATACACTTGCAGATGTAGAGCACAGAGTTAAACCAGCCTTCGGAGACCGCAGCAGGGAAAATGCTGCTGTGTGTTTACACTGTCAGCTGCAAGCTCACGGGCGTGGCCACATTAGCAGCTCTTGCAACGCCATAAAGAGCAGTGCATTGTGGTAGCTATCCCAGCCTGCAAGTGGCTGCAATGTGCTTTTTAAATGGGGGGATGGGAGGTGGAGTGTGACAGGGAGTGTGTGGTGTGTATGTGGGGGTAGAGACTGTGTTTTTGGGGGGCTGAGTGTGTGTCAGCATGCTGGCTTGTAAGTTCAGACAGCAGCAGACCTCCCCCCCGGCCACTCACAACAGCAGCATTCCACACTAATGGTTTGCTTTGTCTCGTAGCAGATAAGCAGCCGGCTGTCAGAAACGGAGCTTTGAAAGGGGATATCCTCATGCCTGCAGCTGATTTCAAAACAATGACAAGAGTGGCCACTTGACTTCAGGGGATTATGGGATGTTTCCAGATGCCAATCACAGCGCAGTAATGCAACATCTCGTCCATACTGACGCCCGGGCGTTTCAGCCGGGGCACAGCAAGCATTATGCTTCTCATGGAGGTGGATTACCAGGAGCGCTCCAGCTGCAGAGTCCAGGCGCTCTACGTGCCTTGCCAGTGTGGACACCTCAGGAGTTAGGGCGCCTGGGGTTGCTTTAACGTGCTCTGACTTGCAAGTGTAGCCAAGCCCTTAGTTAAACTCATGCAAACTCTTTTGTGGATGCTCTTATATCAGTTTGAAACTGGTTATACAGGTTAAGCACCTATACATTTACTGATGCAAACTAAATGGACATAAGTGAGGTTTAAATAGATGTAAGAGTGTCCGCACACAAAAGTTGTACTGGTTTAACTAAACTGGTATAAAATCACACCTTTAGGGTACATCTACACGACAGGGGGGAGTCGATTTAAGATACGCAAATTCAGCTACATGAATAGCGTAGCTGAATTCGGCGTATCGCAGCCGACTTATCCCGTTGTGAGGACGGCGGCAAAATCGACTTCTGCGGCTTTCTGTCGGCGGCGCTTACTACCACCTCCGCTGGTGGAGTAAGAGCGCCGATTCGGGGATCGATTGTCGCGTCCCAACGGGACGCGATAAATCGATCTCCGAGAGGTCGATTTCTACCCGCCGATTCAGGCGGGTACTATAGACCTAGCCTTAGTTAAACCAATGCAAGTGTGTTTGTGTGTGCATGCATGTATGTGTGTGTGTTTGTGTGTATCAGGCCTACGTGACAAAGTTGTGTAACTTGCATAAACAATTGACATTCGGATGGGTGTGTGAAATGGACATAATTCCTTACCTACACGCAGCACTGCTCCTTGAATTTTAATTTAAGGTATCATTTTAAATGAATCAAACCCCAAATGGCTGTATGGAAGCTCTTATTTCAATTCAAGACAGGATTTTTTCGCACAAGTTCAAGCTGAACAACAAAAAGCCATTCTGAATCCAAAATAAGGTGCCACAAGTACTCCTGTTCATTTTGCAAAATAAGAGTATCCACACTGAAATTTGCACCAGTTTAATTAAATCAGGGCACGTCTGTGTGTAGACAAGGCCTCATTGATACACAAGTGGGAGGAAGGGGGCATGACAGCAAGAGAAATTAACAGGTAGGTTTATGATTAAGCAGTACCCTGGATGCCCAATACACTTTATTTTACCCCTGGATCATCTCCAACAGTCCTGGAAAGAAACTCAGCACTGGTGTTGATAGGTGCAACCTGGCACTTGTCTATGCCAGGGTTGAATTCCATACCCACAGAATGCCCAATTAATGGTAAGTAACACTCATTTTTCACACCAGTGTTCTAATCCTCAACCCCTTAGTCACATGAGCAGTCATACTGAAGCCAATAGGACTACTAAAATAAAAAATCCACTACCCAGCAGTGAATCTCAGAGTACTTTGGAAAGGAAGGTCTGTAACATGAAGGTGATCAATTGTTCTCCATGTCCTCCAACCATCCAAGAAGTAACTGGCTCAGTTTGCAGCAAGGGAGATTCAGGTCAGATATTAGGGATGGTCTAGATAATAGTCCTGCCTTGAGTGCAGGGGACTGGACTAGATGACCTCTCAAGGTCCCTTCCAGTCCCACTATTCTATGAAAACATTCTAGCTCTAAGGATAGTTAAAAGAACTGGAACAGGGTACCGAGGGAGGCTGTGGAATCCCCGTCATTGTAGGTATTTTAGAACAGATTAGACAAACACTTGTCAGGGATGCACTAGGTATACTTGGTCCTGCTCAGTACAGGGGGATGGACAAGATGACCAGGTCCCTTCCTGTCCTATGTTTCTATGATCATTATTCCCAGTTTAAAGATGGGGAACAGGCATGCAGAGAAGTGAAGTGTCTTGGTAAAATCACACAGCAGTGATGGAACTAGTAATAGGACACAAATCTTCTGATTCCCAGTCCAGTGCTCTACCCACTAGACCACACTGCCCAAACAAAGATTTGCAGGATTGCATACCAAGTTACATTACTCTGCTGCTTTCATCACCTACCTGTTTTCTACCCAGTTTATACCTGATGTGCAACTTACAAAACTTTTTGGATCCTTGACAGCCTCTTCAGGTTAAAAAATCACACAGATTTATTATTCTGCATTGTTTGGTCTTCCTTGTCAACCTGAAATTCCCCAAACCCTGGAAAAATACTAAAATTGCCTCTAATGAGTCACCTTAAGGAGTTCTGCGTGGAGAAGCAGAGTGTATGCTGCCTCTGTGAAGTTCTCACAGTCTCTGTGTAGATCCCGGAGTTTATACAGATACCTAGACGAATGAGAAGCAAACAGGGATTTGATCGGAAGGCTCCTGTACTGACACACCCAAAAGCAGTGAGAATAAAACATTTCTATATGCAATTCTGAAGGCAGCCAACTTGCCTGATGTATATGTCCTCCCGTTTCTTCTCCTTATAAAAATTCTGCCAAGAAAATAACATAGTGTTATCAAGCTGGTGTAAAAACGACTGAATTCACAGTGCGTCAGGCAAATTACCTTTTAAGGGCTATCAATTTTAGGTACTTATCTGACCTCCATTACCACAGTATCTAAGCACCTCACAATCTTCAATGTATTCATCCTCACAACACCCTACCTCACTGGGGAAGTGCTATTATCCCTAGATGGGGAACTGAGGCACAGATAGGCTAAGTGACTTGGCCAAGATCATGCAAGTAATATGTGGCAGAGGAATTGAATGTAGATTTCCCAAGTCCTAGGCTAATGGCCTAAGCACCTTCCTCTCTGTAAGACATGTGGGATCTCAGGCACACTTCTGTAACCCATAAAGAGACTGGCAGCTGAGAGAGGGTCAAGAAGCCAAGCTTAAATTCTAACCCCTATCAACTTGGGAGTGATAACTGCGAGGTGAAGAGTCGTCCCTGAACTAAGGCACATGCAGGGATGAGTCATTCTTGCGATAGGCCCCAGCCAATCCACAAGCCAAGAGCTGGTCTGGTGACTCTCAGAGCACATATATATGCCTCACAGGAGAAACAGCAGCTCATTCTTCTCAATGTTGCTTCATGACTTAGAACTCTCCTCTGCCTCATCGTGACAGACTCCACAGATGCAGCCAGCTCCAGCCTCGCTCCAAGACCTACTCCTGCCTTGTTCCAGCCCTGCTCTTGATTCCTGATTCCAGCTCTGACCCTTGGCTGCATCTACTGGGCCTCCCCATCCTCACCTCAGTTTCTGACAATCAGGAATCCAGGGCTTGCTGTATTATGGAAATGGGGGTTAGCCATGAAATCTGTATCTGAGTTTGGATGACAAACCCCTCTAAAGTTTGCAGCTGCTTGTCGCTGACAGTTTGCTTTGTGCCCAACTTTAGCTAGAAACAGAGTAATAAAGTGGCATATTAGAACATTTCAATCCCTACAAATAATGTTAGTAAGAACAGATGATCCAGTTCAAATGAGGTTAAGAGACCAACATTTGATCCTGAATCTTTTTTTAAGGTTCAAAACATTTGGTTATCTTCCCTCAACCTCTAATTTTCTATGATCACTGCTGTTTCCGAGTACCCAAGCTCTGGTAGAGGTACCATTGGCATAACACGGCTACCCATGAGAACTTTTACAGTGGCATGGGTGTATCTGTACAGCTGCACCGCTGTAAGCTTCTAAGTGTAGACATGGCCTAAGGGACCACTATGATCATCTAGTCTGACCTCCTGGATTTGCAGGCTGTAGAATTTCTCCCAAAGGCTTGATTAAAATATGTCTTTTAGAAAGATATTTAATCTGGTTTTAAGGATTCCCACCTTTCATGTTCTCCTGTTTTTTCCTGGAGAGTCAGGAATGACTCATTTTTCAGAGCACATATATATGCCTCACAGGAGAAACAGCAGGCTACCCCTCTGATACTTGACACCATGCAAGGCACTGCATTTTGCCGTATGGAATGGAAATCTATCAACCTCATGAAGAAACTTGCACAAATACAGACAGATATCATCTTCCTTTCCAAATGCAAACAGATGGACATCAAACCAAATGGACTGAAGGTGAAAAATCCATTGCTATCGACATACTGCACAGACCACAGTGAGAGATTATGCCATACGTTATCAAAGAAACTGAGGAACCACCTGATCAGCATCCTATACAGCAAACAGAAAAACATCAAGAAAGAGCTCTCCAACCTGGAGACTCTCATAAATAACCAACCCTCCACACAAACGGACTTTACTAAAATAAGACAGGAGATCTACATTACACACTTCACCTCTCTACAAAGGAAAAAGGACCGTAAGCTGTCTAAAATCCTACCTGCCACATGGGGCCACAACAGGGGTACCCCTAACTCACCCAGCAATATCGTCAATTTATCCAGCTACACACTTAACCCAGCAGAAGAGTCTGTCCTATCTCGGGGACTCTCCTTTTGCCCCAGCACCCCCATGAACATGATACAGTTCTGTGGTGATCTGGAAGCCTACTTTCGCCGCCTCCGACTCAAAGAATACTTTCATGATAACACTGAACAGTGCACTGATACACAGATACCCTCCCACCAACAACACAGGAAGAAGAACTCCACATGGACTCCTCCTGAGGGTCGAAATGACAGTCTGGACCTATACATAGAATGCTTCCGCCGACGTGCACAGGCAGAAATTGTGGAAAAACAACATCGCTTGCCTCATAACCTAAGTCGTGCAGAACGCAATGCCATCCACAGCCTCAGAAACCACCCTGACATTATCATCAAAGAGGCTGATAAAGGAGGTGCTGTTGTCATCATGAACAGGTCTGACTACCAGAAGGAGGCTGCCAGACAACTCTCCAATACCAAATTCTACAGGCCGCTTTCCTCAGATCCCACTGAGGAATACACTAAGAAACTGCACCATCTACTCAGGACACTCCCTACACTAACACAGGAACAAATCAACATACCCTTAGAGCCCCGACCGGGGTTATTCTATCTACTACCTAAGATCCACAAACCTGGAAATCCTGGACGCCCCATCATCTCGGGCATTGGCACTCTCACTGAAGGACTATCTGGATATGTGGACTCCCTACTCAGACCCTACGCCACCAGCACTCCCAGCTATCTCCGTGACACCACAGATTTCCTGAGAAAACTACAATGCATTGGTGACCTCCCAGAAAACACCATCCTAGCCACCATGGATGTAGAGGCTCTCTACACAAACATCCCACATACAGATGGAATACAAGCTGTCAGGAACAGTATCCCTGATGATGACACAGCACAACTTATTGCTGAGCTCTGTGACTTTATCCTCACGCACAATTATTTCAAATTTGGTGACAATATATACCTCCAGACCAGTGGCACCGCTATGGGCACCCGCATGGCCCCACAATATGCCAACATTTTTATGGCTGACCTGGAACAACGCTTCCTCAGCTCTCGTCCACTCATGCCCCTTCTCTACCTACGCTATATTGATGACATCTTCATCATCTGGACCCATGGGAAGGAGGCCCTGGAAGAATTCCACCATGCTTTCAACAGCTTCCACCCCACCATCAACCTCAGCCTGGACCAATCTACACGGGAGGTCCACTTCCTGGACACCACCGTACAAATAAGCGATGGCCACATTAACACCACCCTATACCGAAAACCCACCGACCGCTACGCCTACCTTCATGCCTCCAGCTTCCACCCCGGTCACACCACACGATCCATCGTCTACAGCCAAGCACTGAGGTACAATCGCATCTGCTCCAACCCCTCAGACAGAGACCAACACCTACAAGATCTTCACCAAGCATTCTCAAAACTACAATACCCACACAAGGAAATAAAGAAACAAATCAACAGAGCCAGACGTGTACCCAGAAGCCTCCTGCTACAAGACAGGCACAGAAGAGAAACCAACAGAACTCCACTGGCCATCACCTACAGTCCTCAGCTTAAACCTCTCCAACGCATCATCAGTGATCTACAACCCATCCTGGACAATGATCCCTCACTTTCACAGACCTTGGGAGGCAGGCCAGTCCTCGCCCACAGACAACCTGCCAACCTTAAGCATATTCTCACCAGCAACCACACATCGCACCATAACAACTCTAACCCAGGAACCAACCCATGCAACAAACCTCGATGCCAACTCTGCCCACATATCTACACCAGCAACACCATCACTGGACCTAACCAGATCAGCTACAACATCACTGTCTCATTCACCTGCACGTCCACCAATGTTATATATGCCATCATATGCCAGCAATGCCCCTCTGCTATGTACATTGGCCAAACTGGACAGTCACTACGCAAGAGGATAAATGGACACAAGTCAGACATCAGGAATGGCAATATACAAAAACCTGTAGGAGAACACTTCAACCTCCCTGGCCACACAATAGCAGATGTAAAGGTTGCCATCTTACAGCAAAAAAACTTCAGGACCAGACTCCAAAGAGAAACTGCTGAGCTCCAGTTCATTTGCAAATTTGACACCATCAGATCAGGATTAAACAAAGACAGTGAATGGCTATCCAACTACAGAAACAGTTTCTCCTCCCTTGGTGTTCACACCTCAACTGCTAGCAGAGCACCTCACCCTCCCGGATTGAACTAACCTCGTTATCTCCACACTGATATATGCCTGCCTCTGGAGATTTCCATTACTTGCATCTGAAGAAGTGAGGTTCTTACCCACGAAAGCTTATGCTCCCAGTACTTCTGTTAGTCTCAAAGGTGCCACAGGACCCTCTGTTGCTTTTTACAGATTCAGACTAACACGGCTACCCCTCTGATACTCATTTTTCAGGGTGAATCTCAGGTGCAAGCTAAGCCTGGCACCTGCACTCTGGAAATACCAGGTCTGTCCAATGATTATAATGTTAAAAGCAAGTCAGTCAATTAGCACCAGAGCCCTCCCCCTCTTACCAGCACGTTGACAGTGCAGCTCATACGGTTCTCCTTGCTTTCATCGTGCATGATGGTCCTGTAGTCCAAGAGATTTTCTAGCAGGCTGCTGACCAGCAAAGCAAACACTTCTCCAGAACTCGACAGGTATTTGTGCTTCCGGCAGTGCTCCAGCAGGCTGCAGGCATATTGCCCGAGGAAAGAACAGAGAAATACAGAAGCAAAGAGAGATTCCGTTAACGTTCTGGACAGTGCTTCTACTGCCAACAGAACTTTATTACCATCATTCCTAAGTCACTGGGCCAAAAGGCTCTAATGGAGACACATGGAGCTTCATTATAGAGGCTTTTCGCTTCTCTGCTTTGCTCATCAGAAAGCTAGCTGTACAGCACCTAACACAAGGGCTCCCTGATCTCATTTGGAGCCTGTAGGTGCTGCTGTAATGCAAACAACAACAAAAAGGTATAATTTTAAGCCAATCAGTCTGTCTTGGCAGTAGCCAATTCATATTAAGATCATTGTGGGTTGCACTTTCTCTATGTTACTCACTCATCTGAAGTAGCGAATTAGCGTTTCTTAGTGTTCTTCCGAGTGTGTTTCAAACACTTACAGTTTCTCCAGCAAGGCCTTGTATTGCTCGTCCCCTCGGCCCCCTTCCACTTCCTGGTCCAGTTTGGTTATCAACTCGTTTTCAAGCTAAAAAAAAAACAACACACACACAGACAAAAATCCAAAATGGGAACAAATCCTGAGCACTTGGAATGAAGCCCAGATGTTTTTACAGGAGGAATTTCTGAATTGTCCCATGATGGGGCACTGATCTAATTGGCCAAACTGGAGGATGATTTTACCCAAGGAAAAGACAGAGAAGACGGGGAAGGAGCCTGGAAATGTGAACAGCTCCCCTGCTCAAACCAGAAGTCACAGGAAATTGATCATCTGAGATATATCTCCCTGATCCTAATGGATGATTCCCTATTCTCTCCTGAGAAAGAGGAAAGCCCCCATCAAGACCCCTGCTAATATGGTGGAGGAGGAAATTTCTTGCCAGCCACAGATTTGATGATCAGGTTGATTTTGTGTCTGTGTGAGCAGGAGTGACCCTGATCAAGCATATAATCCAATTCATACCCCAGGCTACCACTGGTGTTCTTGAAACCAGCGTCCCAGTATCACCAGGAGTAAGCATTCAAGCCCCAAGATTCCAGGGTGTGTCTATAACCAGTATTAAACATTCATGCCCTAACATCCCAAAGCATTCAAGCAATTCCCATACACTCCAGCAATCCAAGTACATCTCGGGGCAGACAATGCCAAAGGCTGATGACCCAGAGGAAAATAAGATCCCCTCTGAGTATTTAAACTGAGATCCAAGCAGAAAAGGGTTGGTACAGCGCTAAGGGACACATGCATCACATTTGTGACAACAGTCTCATGTGTCTGAAAAGCAGAACGCCAAGGAGGCTGCCTCCTGGATGGATGATTTCAAATGTCTCCAGGGAGAGGAACCACCATAGTGTCACTAGAGTGTCCCCTGCCTACTGGCTGTGATGCTAATGACTGGCATCCCCTGAGAAATGTGGGAAGAAAAGTTCTGAGTGGCAGTTGCTGGAGTTGAAGGGATAACTGGGCACTAAGCAAAGAACCTCTTTTTCTTCCTTCCCTACCTGCATTTTCAGGCTAGCAATACATTGAGAAGTCCAGTGGAATTAGCCCAGGGTTGTGTGTCGGAGACCCGTGTTCGAGTCCCGGTTCTGCCCCGGACATTGGGTAACCTCAAGCAAGTCACTTCCCCTCTCTGTACCACAGCCACAATAAAGTGGGGGATATGGATTCTCATAGGGGTGTTGTGAGGGCTAAAGTTTTTTTGAGGGGGTTATTAAGGATGTTAACTGCTCCATATGATCATAACAACTTAATATTTGCAGCCAAGAAGTTACCCTCAGAGAATTATTGCTATGTAGGTTGCAAGACCCTGGGGGCAAGGACCACCTTTTGGTTCTGTTGCTTGAACAGCACCAAGCTCAATGGGGCTCTGGTCTATGACTAGGTGTTAATACAAATAAATAACAACACTATAAAGATAAACAGGAGATATTAGTTTATAATGCACCTTTTGATCCAAGGATCTCAAAGCCCTTCACAATTGTGCAATGGGTATTCCCCTATTTTTACAGATGGGGAAACCGAGGCACAGAGAAGTTAAGTGACTTGCCCAAGGCTTCACAGCAACACAGTCAGTAACAGAACACAAGACTCCAGACTTGCAGTTTCCTGCTACCTTTGCCACATAAAACTGCTTTGCAATAGACTTCCCACAGTGCTTTGTGATGGGTGTGTGCCTTTTTTTAAAGGGAACTCTTTTATTTGTTTTTTTCCTACTTGCCCACCACACAACATGAAACATCAGTGCTAATGATTCCACGGTCCCTCACCATATGGAAGTTTCTGTTCCCACTGAAGTTGAACTCGCACTGCATCATGTCAAAGAAGATGGGGATGGCAGCTTTTCGCAGCTCGGGCTCAGGTATCAGGGTCACCTCCAGGATTGGACCCACCATCGATGGGATGAACTTGATCTTATGGGGGCCTGTAACAGAGAGAAGGTGAGACCCAGCCTCTGCTCAGTGGAACACAGCTGCTTGAAAGCACATCTGGGAGCACATTAGTCATACAAAGGTAATGAGAAGACAGTGCACACATTCAGTATAATTGAAGTTCTCCAAGTGGGTGACACCCATTAATGGTGCAGTTTTATGTCCCGTTGCCATTTGTGCTCCTAAATCACCGAGTCTCTTTTGAAAATCCCACTCTCAACCTTTGTATGGTGTGAAAGTTTGGGAATCTGTTTGTGGGAATTAACACTACTGACTGGATTATAGGATCGTATCTGTGCACCAGCCTCTGGTATTAAGGGAAAGGGGACCAGCACCTGGGTGTCTGCCCCTGAGCAGGACAGTCCTTAAGGACCATTGACAATTGAATAATCTTGTCCTAGCAGCACAATGGGCGCTACCAGCCAAAAGCAAATGAATTGCTAATTGCTTTCAACTGGGGCTGGAGGAGGTGGCAGCTCAGAGTAGTGGAGAAGTTAAAAAACAACAACAGAAGGACAGGGAGAGACAAAGTGATTCAAATCTGCTGTTAAAATGTGAGAGTCTCTCCATCAAGAGAAATGAGATCAGAAGAAGGCAAGGCTGTGCAGGAGGAAGAGGAGGCGAGGAAGAAGGCTCCTGCATTCCCTATAAGACACTGACCAAAAACTAAAAGGCTCTCAGAGGGGTAAGGAAACTGAGGCAGGGATTTGCATGCAGGTTGTGTTTTTCCATGGATCTGTCTCTCTCTTGTGCTTTGTCTGTGAGTAAAGTGTGACAGGTTTAGAAATTCCTTGGCAAAGTCGGTGTGTTACTTGCTTTCACTGTCACATAGTCCCAGAAGGGGAGAGCTAATCCAGAGGGTCCACAGGTTCCGTGGAACTCTGTCAGCACGCAAGAGCTAGCAGGCACAAGGCGGATGCGCTGCAGAGCCCCATCTCACAGAAGAACTGAAATCCAGGTTTGGATGAGGATCATACACACTATTGTGAACTGTACAGATAGGGAACTCACCCAGGTTATACCACATATCCCTTATTTTGAAGCCAATCTCTTTCCTCATGTCCCCATATCTAGAAAGGGAAAAAATATTAAATGAGAGAAGAAGGTAAAAAAAATCCGCATGCATTGAAATTAGCCTTGTTAAACTGCCAGGGAAATTTAACAGCTCAGCTGTATAATCGACTAGCCTGCCCTTTTTAAAAACGTAGCCCTGAATACTGGGCATCTAGGGTAAAGAGTTCAAGGCCTGAAGGCCAAGCTCCTCCCTACCATCCATCTGCCAAGAGGTGAGTGGACATCAGACATCTTCAGGGGGGGTAAACACAAGGAAGGAAGAAGAGCTATTTGAAATGAAGGATTATGTTGGCCCAAGAACAAATGGGGATAAGATGACCATGAATAAGTTTAGGCTGGAAATTAGAAGAAGGTTTCTGACCAACAGAGGAATGAGGTTCTGCAACAGCCGACCAATGGCAGGAGTAGGGCCAAGAAACCTAACTAGTTTTAAGAAGGCGCTTGATAATTTTATAAATGGGATTGCAGTGGATTCCCCTGATTTGCAACCTCTTGGTTCCCAGCAAATATTTGCTATTCTCTCAGTTGCCAACAAGTGGAAGGCAGGTTTGTGGGGCCGCAGCCAGGGGAGGAAGTACTGGGATGTGCTTCCCCGCTGCTACCATGCCCGCAGCCTCCCCTCTCAGCACACAGCACTGGGACTCCAGCAGGGGCTCCCAGGGATACCA
Organism: Trachemys scripta elegans; assembly: GCF_013100865.1. Classification (NCBI taxonomy): domain Eukaryota; kingdom Metazoa; phylum Chordata; order Testudines; family Emydidae; genus Trachemys; species Trachemys scripta. Next base: position 149,720,617 of record NC_048299.1, read on the forward strand.
CAGCCCCTTACCTCCTGTGCTGGTGGTGGATCCCCTGGCCACTGCAGCCAAGGAAGGAATGTCCCCGCACCTCCTTTCCTGGCTGCAGCTCCACAAACCTGCATGCGACCAGGGCTTTTCTTCCAAAAAAAAAAAAAAAAAAAAAAAAAAAAAGTTCTCGAACAGGCATGCCGTTTATTGCCAATATCCAAATCCCATTAATAGTCAATGGGACGGGACTGGTGCTGGCAAAACGCTGCTATTAACAAAGTTGTTACTATTAGGATTGCAAATAACCAGCATCCACTGGATATGGCAAGGTTCCCTGCGACACGAGGGAACTGGACTCAATGACCCAGCAGGTCCCTTTCCAGTCCTTTGTTTCTATTCTGGCAAGAAGTGGGTTAAAATGCACCCCCAAAACAGTGAATGCACCCTGCCAGGAGGGAAGGGTGGGTTAGCACGTTGACCATGAGCATTTCTGACAGTAGGCTGGAGAGTAAGACTGCAGTTTAGCCAGCTCTCGTAATTTTATTCAGAATCTTGCAATGTTTTGTGGGGGGTTTTTCCAAGCCCCAGCTGCTGGAATCAAGAGATTGCAGGAGAACTCAGCTTCCATTTAAAAAAAAAAGTTTCTAACCCTCATGACTGCAGAGGAAAGCTTGAAAACATAAAATGAGTGTGCCCTAAAGGAAAAGAAATCAAGAGGCAAAGAAAAAAGAAAACCTGCCAAAATTACTAAAAAAAAAAATCTTAAGATTTTTAAACCCATGTCATGATTTTTGGGGGCCTGACTCAGGATTTTTGAAGGCTCGGGACTGGCAATACTGAGACTGCAGGGAATGGAGCTATGAGAGATGCTGGAGGAATGTGCTGGTTATTGCTCACTTGTCCTGCATTACAGCTGGGTAAGCCAGTAATTTCTTACTTTAAGGACCACGGTGGAGGAAAACCTCCTATCTTGGACCTTAAAGAAGCAACAACCTCTGTTTTAAAATGAGCCAAACCACTCACGTGTTTAAACTCAACCCAAACATGCAGAGCCCATTGTCTGCACCTACTACTAACTGTTCTGTCACAGAGAGCCCACATTCACATATGTCTACACTGCAACCAACAGCTTCAGCACAGGATGTACAAGCCCACCCAGAGCCCTGTGTAATTATTCGGGTGGCTAATCTGCACTGAAGCCCATGTTGCCACAGATTCACTGCTCTGGTACCCGAGCTAACCAGATTAAAAACAGCCCAGGTATGTCAACAGGAGCTGTAGTCACACACTGTGATTGCAGTACAGACATATCCATGGATTGTATCAGGTGCCTCGCTAGATGAGCACAATATAAAGACGGGGCTTATTTTCCAAGAGTAAGACGACCTGATCACATTTAAATGTGAACTTACTTCTTGACAATTTTGTTGCGTTTGGCCTGTGAGAAGTTCTCCAGCTGGAGGGATTCGTGAGTGAGAAAAGCTACTGCCAAGTGGAAGTAATTGTTCCAGAGCTGTGGGGGAAAAAAATCCGATTAAAGAAAGGAAAAACACAAAACACACAGCACAATAGAGCTACTTAATCACCAGTGCTGCAGATTCTCTGTCAGGTATTAATGAGGAAACACAATTTCAATGAATGGGAAAAATAAATTCCCACAGGAGGTCAACAGGTGTAAAAGCTGACTAAGAGCTACACAAACTGCACCAACAAACTTTGTTCCTTTTGGTGTGATCTATTTAAAATGCTCACCCAGAAGACTATTTATGAATCTAGATACACCAAATCCCTCCTTAAAACTCTCCTTTGCCCTGATGCCCATGAAAAATGTAACAGTTAGGTTGCCGGTGTGCTAAGACCATGGACTATCATGCGGACCAATACTGTCTCCTTGTTTTCTTGAGCTCTTCCATCTGTCTAGTTCCACCTGTTGTCTCTCATCATATACTTGGATTGTAAGCTCTTTGGAGCAGAGACCATCTTTTTGTTCTGTGTTTATAGAGTGCCTAGCACACTGGGTTGCTAGTCTATGACTTGGGCGCCACAGTGTCTCTGTGAGGATAGTGAAGTATTATCCCCATATCACAGACAGGGAATGGAGGTAGCAGAGAGTTTAAATGACTTGCCCAAGGTCATACTCGGGAGTCTGTGGCAGAACTAGGAATTGAATAGATCTCTTGTGTCCCAGTCCAGGGCATTAACCACAAGACCATGCCTCCTTAAAAGAGGGGTTTGCCATCAAATCTCTCCAAAGTGCCAGTAAACGATAGTCATCCTAACACAAAAGTAAAGGGTGGAAAGAGAGACTTTCACACTCCCGCTTTAGCACATCCCTGCTTTATAACTTGCAGAATGAGCATAGAACATGCTCCGCAGATCATTGGCTGAGCACAAGCCCATGGTACAAGTAGCATCTCGGGTTAGAAATTTCCCATTCATGCTACTTTTCCGCCAAGAGGACAAAACAATAACACCCTCATTAATATCAGTAACAAAACTGGTGTCATTGGGAGCTGAGGGCACCCATCACCTCTCTGAACTTGCTTAGTTCCAAGTGGTCAGGACAATCCAGAACTAAATTTATCCTCACCTGAAGTTCGAAGCTTGCTTGATCCAGAAAGAATCGGTTGAGCACAGAGGTAAATTGGTTCACTGCTCGGAGGAAAACCCTGGAAAAGTAAACACAGATAAGGAGGCATCCATGGAAGTAGAAACAGCACATGCCTGAATGTACGGCTCCTTTTTGCAAGCTCGGAGGAGGCACGAACCGGTGACCTCAAAGGTTCAGCTCTTCTACTATAATCCTTCTCTTTCCCCAAAATCCTCTGTACTCAGTGGGAGGTGGAGGTTATTTCTGTTTCTCAACAGAAGTATCCCTGATTTAGGGAAGTTACAAATGAAAAGCTCTATTAGGTCATCCAGTCCCCATACCAATGCTGTGTTGTTCCACACAGGATATTTACTAGTGTTTTGTCTCTCTTAGATGCTTCCATGACCCTTATTACTGTGGTATCTGAATTACTCACAGTCTTTAATGTATTTACCCTCACAACACCCCTATAAGGTAGGAAAGTGCTATTAACCCCATTGTACAGATGGGGAACTGAAGAACAGAGAGGCTAAGTGACTTGCTCAAGATCACACAGGAAGTCTGTGGCACAGGAGAGAAATGAACTGGTTTTCCCGGGTAACGGGCTAGCACCCTACATGCACGATCATCCTCTTTTGTCCAGTTTACCTTTAAGTTTCCCAAGTGATGATGCATCCCCCCCCCAGATTTGAAATAAAGAGGCTTCTCAGATTGAAGCAGGCACCTCTGGCAGGGAAATACAATCACTGGGGGGAAAGCTTTCAGTTTTGCAAACACTCCTTTTGACAGAAGAAGAAAGAGTTTGCAGGCTCATAAGTCATCAAAAAAAAAAATGTCCAGCCAATAGGACTTTAGTCAAAGCTAACTTAAACCAATATGAACTTTTAAAGGAAGTATATACTCAATTTACTCCTCAGTCCCAGAGCCAACAAGTTCTGCAGAAATCACATGAGCTTTCAACCAATAGCAACCTCTGGTAGAGGTTGTTTACCTGCTCTGCATCATGTTCATCACCATCCAGTCGTTCGCATAGACATTCTTTCCAATCAGATCCTTAAACATGATGAAGGTTTCCATCAGGAAGTCCTGTACAAAAATATGCCACATGCAAGGTCTAAGAAAGTTAGTCCATAAACAGATGGAAACATTGTGGGGGATGCAAACTTGTGGGGCTGCAGATTCCATTGATCACAGATCAATATGCTGGCCTTTTGAAATGCATCTTTTATTATGGCATATATCACCGTAACTAAATTATGTCTGAAATCTCATCCATCAAATTACAGGAGGAACCCACCCCCCAATCTATTTAATTAATGCAATTAAATCTGTTATTGTTTGAAGTCAATCTCTAGATGCGTAGGGAGCATTAAAAAGCAAAATAGGTGTTTAAAGTCTTTCGACCCAATACTTCCCTTCAAATGTATGAATGATGACATTACATAGGGCTGCTGCCTTATTCGTTATATACATAGATTATAGAGGGGGTTGTCATTCCCCAGCCATTTAGGCCTTTGCTAGATGAGGTCTGATGTTAGAAGATATCCAGTGTAGACAAGACCTGCAGTCTATAACAAGAGCTAAACTGGTCAAGTTAAAGCCATCACACCTTAAGTCCTAGTCTAGATGAGGCTTTTCTGCCGAGTTGCAGTATGAAGAGTGGGAATTGTGCAAGCGATACTGACAAAATCTAACTTTAGACTAAGAAAGAACCTCCATCTCCAGAGGTTCAAACATTCATAGGTTCTCTTCTGCTCTAAGAGGTAACATTCACATTCAAGCACCAGACACGCACACACCAGAGAAGTCACCACTTTCCAAAGGTCACTAGCAAAGAAATGTGCTGCTGAGTTGAATAGTGTGCACTAAAGAATTGGAAAGTGACACTGATGCAGAGAGAGAAATGGACACTGGTGCTGCCACAGTAGAAATCCTCTAAGCATTATTAAATCAGAGCTTGAGGGAAAGGTTTAGGCTTGACATGGGGCACCATGAAGACTAGAATTAACTACTAACCATGTTAACCTGATGAAGCAACGTTGCAATGTCTGGGCTGAAAATGCCACAAGGGGATGCTTATTTTTTTTAAAAATGGTAAATAAATCATGATGCCATTGGTATTATTTTAAAAATAATTTAATGGACATATTTCTATACGTTTTAGGGATCGTAACAGTTAGATTCCAAATTTACATATTGAACCTGTGTCTCCTGAAGTTGTATTCTTGTACCAGCTTTGTTTTTATATAATTCACCTTCCTGGTTTGTCTCACATGCACAAGCTGTACATGCATTGAAAATGTAAGAGCAACATTTAAATGCATGATTCAGAAGGCTCTGAACCGTGGAGTGAATGAGAAGCACCAATGATAGCTTCAAAGATTGAAGCCTATATCCTGTTTTAGGAAAAATCATTAAGCACGTGCCTAACTTTAACCATTGACCTCACTCTGCTTAAGCACTCTTCCTGAATAGTGAAGTTGTCCTGAAGTAAAGTTCTTCAACAGAAACGTTGTCCCAATTCCATTAGCTTTGTCACCTAGCACTCCTGCTCTTCCACAACATTTCTAGCCGACTCTGATCATATTCACTCCACTGATTCATTTGAAAAAGGCTACTACATATTTTATGAGCCCTAGCAAAACCTCCAAGGTGTTTAGGTTTTACCGTGCATACTTATTCAGAAATCTTTCAGGTGAGTTACTAACTCAAATGAGTTTTATTTGAACTCTTGACGGGGATTTGACAGCAGCCTTCAGTGACCTGAAGGGGGGTTCCAAAGAGGATGGAGTTCAGCTGTTCTCAGTGGTGGCAGATGACAGAACAAGAAACAATGGTCTCAAGTTGCAGTGCGGGAGGTCTAGGTTGGATATTAAGGAAAACTATTTCACTAGGAGGGTGGAGAAGCACTGGAATGGGTTACCTAGGGAGGTGGTGGAATCTCCATCCTTAGAAGTTTGTAAGGCCCGGGTTGACAATGCCCTGGCCGGGATGATTTAGTTGGTGTTGGTCCTGCTTTGAGCAGGGAGTTGGACTAGATAACCTCCTGAGGTCTCTTCCAATCCTAATCTTCTATGAGTCTATGATCATTCAGTTGAGTGGCTTTTTCAGTCTAGGCAGTGAAGTTGCAGAAATATCTGTCTCCTGCAGGTGGCTATGTTGCTTAACAGATCACATGCAATTATAATCAGCCAGGGAAGCAAAGGCAGCATCCTGCCAGTCATAGTGGTTTACAGATATTTTACAATACCTAATACAGAATCACACAACTGCAAAGTCTACCCACGCCTGTATTCCAGTTCACTATGCTGTTCTGCACAGCTACAGGCAGAGACAAGCAATCAGGAACTGTGACTACCAATTAGAGTAGTGTCACACCACAGAAGCTTGTGCAATACTGTCTCTGGTTTTGAGCTGCATGGGGGCGGGGGAGTGAAACTTAGACTTTACTTGGAGTTTCAGGTCCTAAGGGGCTCAAAGAACAAAGAGCAAAAGTGTTGTTTCACCTGGGTTTTGGACTCAAACCACATGAAGATCATGAATTGTACATGGTTTAACACAGAGGATGGATATGCAATGCTGGCTAAGGATGCTTGACACCCACCCTCGAGGACACTCCAGCCCGAGCCTGAACAGCTACAAAGAACTTTACAGCTCCGCTGCTCTAACTTCACGAGCCCGAGTCAGCTGACCTGGGCCAGCCACAGCCGTGCCATCCGCCTTATTCCAGTATAGGTGTACCCTCTGGGGCTTCAAATCATGGAATCCTCTACACTAGGTGCTGTACAAACCCATCACAAAGAGATAATCGCTACCCACAAAAGTTTGCAACAACAGTTGAGCTTTTCAGAAACCTGATCGAAATTTGCATGCTTTCAGATTTTGCAGCCAAGATACCCTATGGCTCTATTAATAAACACACAGGCGTGTTTTTGGAAATTAGTAGAGATACTGCCCCAAGCTTGTCAGCTTTTTCCATCAGGCCAGACAAACAGAAGGGGAATCCAAACTCTTAACTGAGCTCTAAATGAAAGAATGAAAAAAAAAAAAAGAGGGAAGAACACATGGCTAGAGAAGAGAAAGGAAGGGGAAAATGAACTCTTCTGCTTTTCCTGTCATCCTCATTCAATCTTTCTATCTTCTTCCTCCCAGCTCTTCAATTACACAGGTTTAGAGGGTCATTAAAGATTTGTTTTCACCCCATGTGACAATCTAGTCCGATGCTTTGCTGAGTCAGCAAACAGCCAGCAGTGCTGTATCCAGCTGGGGTGAAGTGAATGTTTCACTAACACTTGCAATATTAGGTACTCATACTCCTTAGTTATGGGTGAAAAAGCCTGAACTGAATATAAGAGCTGGATAGGATAAAATTAGAGGGAGATGCTACATGGACTGGGCTGCAGCCTGGGCCAAGCTGACTTACGATAATGTCCTGTCTGGTTTTGAAAGTGCTGATGTAGTGGTTATAGTGGAAATCATCCATCTGTCTCAGGATGGCTGTCATGCAGGCTACAAAAGTACCCTGCAATGGAAAAGACAAAAAAGGCACTTGGTCAATTATCTTTCTGCACTAAGGCCCCAATTCAGCACAGTTCTGGAGCATGTGCCTAATTTTAGTCACATGAATAGTCTTGACTTCAAAGAGACCACACATGTGCTTTAAGTCAGGCATCCGTTTAAATATTTTGCTAACTTGGGGTCTAAGAATGCATGTACTAAGGTCACTTAAAGTGATTGTTTCCCTTCCCTCCCCCCACCAAGATCAGTACCATCTGCAGTGGGGTGATACCTACATATTAATCTGGACATCACCTCTCATAGGGTTTAAGTTTTAAGTCTGAGGAAAGGAGATGGGACAGACTTTATCCCTTCAAGGCCTGGAATTTGCAAAAATAAACTTTTACGGTGAGAGATTAAAATGAAATCATTTTGTTTCCTATAAATGCAAGTAGCAGCTTTAAAAAAAAATCTGGGCTGTCACTCTCTGAGCTACTGAGACACTAACAGCTTGGTAAAAAATAAAAAAAATACTCTTACCCAGACAGGAATGTCTTACCTTCATATCTGATCACTAGGGCAAGTATTGCTGAAACTACAAGGGGGTTAAGTTTGAAAAGCAGAACTCTCCTACATCCATTTTAAACAGTACCCTCCAAGTCTTCATTATAAACATATTTGATGGAAACCATTTGCCAATGTCAAAGCCTCTTCTTATAAAGTGAATTTAGTGCTGGATTGACAGCCCTGGAGTTCTCTATCCATCCACAGACCAAGTATAGGGCAAGCCACAACAGTGCAAACCTCCTCTTGTTTTCCTACCAACCTGCTTTGCCCCAGACTTGGAGAGGACATCTATAGGGTCGAGGGTACATCAGCATCTGGCTCCATTCAACATCAGAACCAAATTAATTAGCGTTTCTACAATGTGGCTGCCTGACTATTAGGAACTGGACAGAGACCCAAGCATGCTGCACAAACAAGTTACCAAAGAGTCACCAAACAATAACGACTTGCAGTCACTACTGGCCCAGACTTGATTAAAAATGGTGCCTTAGCAGAGAGAGTTCTGTGTCCCATTATCTCTTTCTACAGCCATCCAGGCCCAATTTTAATAGGGCTGGGGCAGGCCTCCCCTCACTCCCCATAGACCCCACCAGGGCGCAGGAAACAGGACAGAGATTTTGTAATGCACCAGCACAATTTGCAGTCCATAGCAGGACAGACTGATGGAAAGCTCCAATCTGCTGAAGCGTCAGAGCAAGGGGTAGAAAGCAAAGAACAGAAGCAGGCAAAAGGCTCTCACAATGTGCAGAGACTGTCTGTTCATTCCAATCACCGTCCGGTTTATTCTCCTCAGCAGGCGCTCCATGATCAGCTGGATGTGAACTGCAGTGGGCCCCTGAAGAGATTAAAGAAGCACGGGCTGTTTTAGATTAATCTCAGTGTGGTCTATTCTACAGAGAGATTTGTTGGAGGGAAGGGCCAGGCTGACTGTGGCTATTTATTGTCAGAAGACACTAGAAAAGGAGACTCTTTGCCCAACAGAAATTCATTTAAATAGAAAGTAGTTTTAGACTCCGAGAAGGGGCGGGGGAATAAATCTCTGCACCAGTCCAGGACCCAGCAAAGGGATTCTCAGGAGCATCTTCCCTATGTTGGAGCTGGACTGGCCCCCAGAGCAGACTAGAGCAGCTTGAGGGCAGCTCTAACTTGAGCCCCTTTTTTCTATACCCCCTACAAGTGTTGCATCAGCAGGGGATCACCTCTCTGGGGATGACCTGACCATACCGTCCCCTGTTCTGTCCTAGAATGTCTTAGGTTCATTTTTGATATGTCTGATTTATCTTTAATTAGACTCAAACGTCTTATGCCAATATCCAATGTGAAAAAACTTCTGTGAACATCTGGTCTCATTAACTCTATAAAGACTGGTTCTGGCAGGTGCACTTAAGAAGGCTTTGTTCCCCCTCTGACCTACACCAGTGTAATCCCAACAGTGAGGACGACGTTAGACTAGAGCCCATACTCACCACATCCTTCCGGTCAAGCACTTCTAGAATGTTACTGAGGAGCTGAGAACAGGCCTCATGATCTGGCTTGTTTGAATTGTCATCCAGTTGGCCACTTAGCTGATCTATTAGTAGAGGCAGGAGAGCATCTCTGCATTCTGAGAAATGAAGAAACGGAACAATGCAACACAATGGCCTAAGAATAATCTTCAGAGCCAAGTACAAGTGACCACAAAAATAAAACTTTGTGCTCCTCACTCTGACTCAGTCACCAAAATTAAAATCATGTCACAGTGGTTCTAATAGGTAGAAGACAGCACAAATTGCCTCTCTTCTAATTAGAGAGATTGCACTAGAGAGATTTCTCTTGATATATATATTAGATGGTCCCATGGCTAGGGCACTAACATAGTACTTGGGAGACCCCAAGTTTGATTGCCTGCCCGGCTTGACTTCCTGCATGACCTTAAGTAAGGTCTATGGGTAAAATTTTCAAAAGTGACACAGGCATTTAGGCGACTAAATCCCATTTTCAAAAGTGATTTAGAGCCAGATTTTTCAAAGTTATTTAATAATAATATCTAGTTCTTATATAGGCAACTAAAGAGGCAAATAGGAGCTTAGTGGGATTTTCAAAAGCACCAAAGCAGGTTAGATGCCTGAATATCTTTGAAAATCTGGACTTAAGTCACTTTTGAAAATGGGATTCAGGCGCTTTTGAAATTTTTACCTGTAGTCTCTCTCTGCCTCAGTTCCCCCATCTATTAAATGGGGATAATGGCACTTCTCTACCTCACATGGATGTTGCAAGGAATAACACATTAATGACTGTGAAGCGCTCCCCTCTACTCTGGTAATGGGGGCCAGAAAGGTACCTAAGATAGATATGATGTCCATAACAAATGGTGGCCGTACACAGCACAGTCACCAGCTAATCTGGAAACTATGCAGCCTGGATAAAAGCTGGCATGAACAGAATCCAGTATCGTTAATCACAGATGCACAGACTCCTTTGAGATAAAGGAAAACCTATACTGGCTGCAGTCATACTCGGGATTATAACCTCTACACATCATGGTAACACCTAGCACACACCTAGGGCTTTTCATCTGTAGCTCTCAAAAGGCTTTTCAAAGAAGAGTAAACATTATTATCCTCATTTTACAGATTCAGAAACTGAAGCAGAGCGAGTTTAAAGCCACAATTTTCAAACCTGGGTATCTAAAATTAGGCACCTAAATCCATATTTACGTTCCTAATAAGTGGCTCGATTTTTATTGCTGCCTGTTACTTAATGGCTGCCTTTTCAGCAATGTGTGGTCATGTTTTTGCCATTCTAGAAACCCTGGTATCTGCATCTGTGTTTTAAAGTCCTGGAGAGAGACTGTACTGCTTCTACGTATAAGAGCAAAGAGTTATGATGCATAGTCCTTAGTGATGATCTTAGGGCTTGACTCAATATGCCCAGCATAAGGGATCCATTATCTCACCATCTTCTAACTACTGCTCTTTGCTACGCTTAGGGAATAGGGAAACCAAAAACTTACCAATGAACCCAAAATAAATTATCCTTATCCTGAGATCAACACCAAAACTAAAATCAAGCAGGGGCCTTACTGTAATTTTTATTATCAGTATTGCGGTAGTGACTAAGAGCTTCTGCCACGGACCAGCATCCCAGTGTACCAGGTGCAATACAAACAGAACATAAAATTAGTCCCTACCCCCAAAAGAACTTACAATCTAAGTATAAGACAAGAGACAACAGATTGTGTCTTTGTACACAGATATGGACACTTTTCACAGGACTGCAGGAACCAAAGAAGAGAAGGAGAAGAAGGAGAAAGATTCAAGAACAACAAGAGACTCCACTTCTTGAGATATTCTGTCCTAGTTTCTTTATACACCTTGATGCGTTGGCTTTAGAAATTTACCCATGAGCCTTTGTCAAAGGCACCATATAGTCTCATCCTGGTAAAGGGGGGGTTGGCAGTGCAGTCAAGTGGTTAGAGCTCAGAGCTGACTCAGGCAACCTGAGTTCTAATCAGGCTCTGCTACTGGCTTACTGCATGACCTTGGGCAAATCACTTCACTTCTCTGAGCTTGTTTCTCCATCGGCAGGGTGGGGATGAGGAGACCTCCTCACACGCACCTTTATAAAGAGCTTTGAGATCAACAAATGAAAATATCTAAATGCAAAAGAGAAGCAGGCGGTTGCAGTCAGGCCTATGAGACAGCATTGGTCAGCATATAGGCAATGGCCTAAGCACACCAACAACCTCGCTGTTGCCAAGTTTTTTTGTAGGCATCACAGTGAAGGAGAATTTTAAGGAGGGATTTGAAGGAGACATTTAAAAGAGAGACGTGAACTTTATAGACAAGTATTTGTTTGAGAAGGTGCATTTCCTGCAGTTTCTGGGGATCTCAATAGGCTACTCACCGGATTGTTTGAACAGATCACTGTCCACTACCTTGGTCATGCAATTGAGTTTCTGCCGAACTAACTGGTTGTCAGGGATACTTTGGATAAATTTGCTGAAGAGGATGCTAGAATGCAAAGCACAAGGTAGACAGATGGTCAGTATTTTCACCCAGAGAATTCTGCTGACTTTGTTCCACGTAATACACCTCTACTTTGATATAATGCTGTCCTCGGGAGCCAAAAAATCATACCGCGTTATAGGTGAAACTGCGTTATATCAAACTTGCTTTGATCCGCCGGAGTGCGCAATCCCGCCCCCCCGGAGCACTGCTTTACCGCGTTATATCAAGCAGTTGTGCCATTGCGTTGAGAACAGTCTCAAGGTAAACCAAAATGAAGTCTCATGTTATATGGTTTCAGGAAGCTCACTAAAGAACTTAAAATAAACGGAACAGTGATCAGAATCAGCAGGTTTATACTGCTCAGATAATTAACCTCACTTTACAACAAGTTTTCATGAAAATTCATCAGCCCAGGCACAGAACCTATTTGCTCTTCCCGACCATTTTCAGAAAATATATATCTAACTTCCTTGCCAGAAATAAAAATAAAATTTAAGTCTCTCTAAGCCAATAGGATTTTGCAAGGCTGCTAGATAACATACGAGGTGCAACAGTGGCTGAGTAGCTAAGGTTCTTGCCTACAATCCTGAAGGTTGTGGGTTCGAGTCTCATGCTGAAAGGCCCCTTCCAGTTCACGCAGCTGCAAAATGGGTACTTGACCCATCAGGTTAGGACAGTCAAAGGTGGCCAGACACGATGCTGGCCACATCACCCCTTTGCATGCCACTGGCTATGAAACTGACGTGTCTTAATCACATCATCTCAATGAGCCCTTGTTATGGGAAACTTGGCCATTTTGATCACTGCGAGCATAATCACCCAAATATATCCCCCGCTTCAAGGGCAATCACTCATTTTAGTCCCACAGTGAATTACATTCCACATACACTTGGTGTCCTCTCACCATTATTTGCAAATTACTTACAACGAAATAAGGCTCCTGAACTCAAGCAGGGAAAGCTATTTACACCGAGGAAAAGAAATCCACCTCATTTTAAGTTTTGTGCATGAATAAATTGTTTGTATCCCTCCTGTCTGGCCTTTGTCACCCATTGGGCCTTGGCAACCTGAGATCTAATGATCCAGGGTTCGTGGAATCATAGTCACTGGGTTTCATCCATATGGTTTTGTAGTCCTTGAATTTCCAGTTTGAAGAAAGCCTCAGAACTCAGAGGAAAATTCAGCTGAAACACACTAATTCCTTTGGGCTGCAGCTCTAAAACCATTATGTGGCTTCCTCTAAACCCTTCCAAGGAAACGTTTACATTCAATCATGCAGCTTGTGCAACATCACGTTATTAATTATTAGAACTGTATGCTTTAGGACAGTTTCCAACTTCCCCCCCAAAAGATGCATATTTAGTAGGTTTAGACAACAAATATGCTTAACACAATCACCTGAGCTCAACCGGATCAAATACCAGTTTGACGTCATTTATGATGCTTGGTAAGTATTTTAAAGCTGCGCCCTGTAGGAGAAAAAACACATACACACACACACACAAGGAGGTTGGGTTAGATTAATCCATTCGTTGTAAAAGAGAACAAGTCTGAGGACTTGCTGCTCGACATCATTGGAAGAGGCTCACATCACCAGTGGTAGTATCTGGTTTGGGCAAAAGCAAAGATGCAGACCCCTGCAGCGAGCTGGTTTGTGATCTAATTTAAGCCTCAGCATCTGCACCTCCAGAGATCAGAGCTGAAAGGATGCTGCATGAAAGACTTCTAGCCAATGCCTTATTTTTGACTTTCTGGTTGTGAACACACTGCTGTCCTAGGGACTGGGCTTCTTGAAAAAATCAAAATGCATTGGGCAGGCAAGCAGAGACATGTGAAATGTTTTTTTACACTTTGGGGGGGGAGAGTTTAAAAATAAAGCCCTCCTCCTCACAGCATTGGCCTAGCCACAAGCTTTAAAAAACTTAAGAAAAAGACAATGGTGTCTGATTTTCGCTCTTGTTTAAAACTCTTTGGACTGGACTGTAGCCAGCCCTTATATGGTCAGAAAGTCAGGTGGGGCTTGGACTCCACACTACCTTCCATCATACACAGCCCCCATAAGAATCACAGACCCTGTGCTCAATTGCAGCTCATTTGTCCCCACTCTTAAGAACAACTTGTTGAGACTGGTGTAAGGAGGAGCATGCGCTAGCCAATCCCATGTGTGTGGGAGGGGGTGTTTAAGGTATGCTGTACACCTTAAAAGAGGAGCAGCAAATGACCCCCTCTGGCAGTGTAATCAGGGAGTTCTAGGAAACATTCTCCCTGATGCAGAATACACCCAAGTGCTCCCTTTGCACTGCGCCTTAGAGGCACAGTTTGGTGCTCTCTGTTTAGTATGTCCGTGAACAATGCCAAGAACAAGCTATCTAGGCACCTCTGGTTCATCACAGCAGCATCTGAGTGCCTGTGTGTGTGACAGCTACTGAAAGTCTCCCCAGGGTTTGCTGTAGAGGGGCATTCTCCCCATCTGCTTTTGGTGGTGGGAACAAGAAGTTCCGTGCTGCAGGAAGAACAGCCCCTCACCACACAGGCATTGGAGAGAGTGGTTTTTAAACAGATCAGACACTCAAATGTGAAAGCTCTTTTAACTAGAATCAATCCTTCCGGCGGAAAGCGATTAATGCATTTTGGCCAGAGGTATTATAAAGAAGAAAGCAGCAAGTAAGCCTTATTGCATGGCTTGTCTGTTCCTCACTCACTCAGAGGGCCCCAAGTAAAATTCACGCAAGACAAACAAGAAAGCAGAACAAGTTAAGACACAGGCAAAAGCTTGTTGGTCTTTCATTACTTTCCTTCTCTACATTTGTTACATTTGTTTCCATATCATTTGCTGTCTGAATCATTCATAAGCCCGGGTGTCACTGGCCAAACTGTTGTCCTCTCTACGACACTGTTACAGGCGGGCTGGGGTGTCAGCCTCGACCCCAGAAGTGGCTGCATTTCAGTGCCAATATTTTAGCATACGTCACAGTTGTGCAAAGCTTAAAGAGCTCAGATTAATACTTGTTACACTTTGGGGGCTTTAATACTGATTACTTGTCCCCAGAATAGATGTGTAACAACATTCAAAATAGGCTTTAGACCAACCTTAATCTTGACAGCCTCCTCTAGTGGTCGGTCCATGAGGACATTGAAGGAGAAAAACAACTTGCGGATTGCATTGTTAAACTCATCCCCATCTTCGACTTTCCCATAAAACCTGAAAAAGAGCACATTGGCGATACATACCAATTTAGGCCAGAGCGAGGAATACTGCCACAATGGCTTAAATACATTTTATCCTTCAGAGCAACCTCTTAAAGTGCTCTTTTGCTATGAAAAGTGACAGTAAAAATAGCTGTGTGGGATTCTAGATTTATTGTATCAATGATTTCCAGATTAAATCTGTTAAATTTAACAGCAAAAAGTAGGGGGTTTTTTTCTATCCACAACTGACTCAAACTCCGCCTGGAATCTGAGAGTCAAGCTGGGTCCTTTCTGGCTTCAACAATCACCAACTTTGACCTTTAAGCATAGTTTACAAATTCTGTTGATGATGCCCAAGCCAGAAGAGAATCCAGCTCATTCTATGTTGGCTTTTAAGGACTAAGAGGAGAAAACAGTCCTGAATGGTTGCTGAGAATTGTGTGAATAACGGTTTGGGGCTATGAGACACACATTGCAATCTGGCACATACTGTGACAGTGATGGAATTCCCTGCATATCCTTATTTATTAAGTTTAAGTATCTTTGGAGTCCATTATATTAAATGCAAAGTTTATGTATTATTGTGGGCTAGGATTATATATAACCTCTCTATGGGGAAGATGTGGTGTGAGGCTGGGAGGACTATATTGAAAAGGTGCCAGACAAAAGTGGACTCTCTGAGGAATACTTAGGAGACCTTACTGCACATTCCTCACCTCTGGTTCTGCAAAAACCCTGCCTTCCAAAGCTACATCCTGAGGAGAGGTGATTGTCTGCTGATTACCTCTTCCCAGAGACTGGATATCAAAGGCCTACATTGTATAAAGAAACTGCTGAACTGCCCAGCCTGGGTTCTGGCTCCAGATCTGAGACAGTTATGAACTTATAACCACAGGGAAAATGCAGTTGTGGGGTTCTGAAGGATTGACACCTACCAGAGTCCGAGGTTGGAGTTGGCGGAGACCAAAGTTGAGCCTTTTAGCATTGTTCAGGTTCTTTAATTGTTTTTAATAAGTTTTCTCATTATTGCTTCTACCTTAAGAATAAATGTGCTTGCATAGAAAGAGCTGTGTGGTAACATGTAACTGTGGGTCATTACTCTGTTCATAGTAAGCAAAGCGCAGATGCTGGCCTGTTTAGGCAGTCTGACTTGCTAGGAATATCACAGTGTAGGCAGGGAACTGTGCATCCTGAAAAAAAAACCAGTCGGGAGAGAGAGACACACCCAAGACAGGGGACGGCTGGCAGCCAGAAACTCTTAAGCCCACAGGGGGGGAGAATACAGGTGCAGTTGTCCTGAACTGTGACAAATACTATTCATTATTATTAGTATTATCTTAGTGGCTAGCAGCTCTAGTCCTGGACAAGGACCCCATTGCGTGAGGCAACATACAAAATGATCTCAAGTAGCTGACAGTGCATTTTAATGTCTGCTGCAAAGAGCTCAATGGGAGCAGAATCAGGCATCCTCCATAATGTGCAAACATTTCCGTGGAATGGATTAATATAGAAGGGGATTTCTCTCTCACCACTAAAGATTGTTCAGAGTTCCCCTTCAGGTTTTTTTAAATCAATTTGGGTCTTCACAGAACCTAGCAGAAATACCCCCCAAAGTCCCTTAAGATGAGGAAGCTTCTTAAAAAAGGAAGCCATTTGAAAAAAAAACAAAAAACAAAAAAACAAGTTTAGGCTCCTTATCTGTATTGCCAAATGCAGCTTATGTAAGATGTGAATGATTAGAAAGAATTTCACCCCCAAGGAAAGTGTTCTAAGTTGTTTTCCCTTGTTCTGATCAATATCTCCACCCGCACACACAGACCTCTCTACAGTCCTGGATAAAAGACAGCTATAGATGTCTTTTCTCAATAACTAGGGGCATCCTCTGCTGGGGAAAATCGGAAGCAGGCTCTCTTGGCTGGAACGATGCCAGTTTGTACCCTCTGTGGATATTTTGCACAGTCTGGAGGGTCTGCCTCACCTCAGGTACAGTACCCGTGACTGGACGATGAATCGGAACAGATACTTCAAGGCTTTCAGGGCAGCGAACAGCAATTCTGTCTTGCTGGAGTCATCTGCATTTTGTATGTAATAGTTCAGTACTCTGGTGAGTTTCCTTAGGAAAGGAAAAGAAGAGGAGAACAAACACAGGTGTAGTTACAGGAGAAGCTAAACCAGGCTCCCTTATGCCAGAAAGGGCCTATGGCCTAGTGGTTAGAAAGCTAGGGACCGGGAGTAAGAGCTCCTGGATTCTAGTCACAGCTCTGCCACTGAGTCATTCTGGGGCCTTGGGCAAACCACATGGGAGCAGATTTTCAAAAGTGCTCAGCACCCAGCAGCTCCCAGAATCTGGCCCCAAACATGGATGTGAAGTCCTTTAGAAAATTCAAACTTTGTGGCCTGTTTTTTCAAAGTGTTGTGCCTGGGCAGATTTAATGAAGAATTTGGGAAGCCCATTAATTCTGAAAATCAGATGCTTAGTTGCTGCGGATGTCAGTTTACCTATATGTACAAAGGGGTAATGGCCCCTTTAATAGAAGACCAGGGTTCCTGAGACTTAATTTATAAAGTGCTTTGAGATCCTTGGACAGAAGGTGTATCAGTGCATCTTTACTATTTAGTCTCTGGTCACTGTCTAGGTAGAAGTTCAAGATCTCATTGCACTTTTCCAAAACAACAAACAGGCATGTGGGAAAATAACATTCAAGCAAACACCTTTTCCTCCTGATTAACCAAGCTCCGAGCAACCCAGGGTCTATGTGAGGGATTGCTGAGTGCACAGCAGCCCCTGCCTTCGCCTACCTCACTCGCTGCACTGCCAGGATCTAGCTCGTTGTTTGTCAAACCCTTTGGCACACAGAGTGTATGGCGAGCACTGTATAATTCTCTAGTCCGCTTGGCATCATGGGGATGTCGCACTGTAGAGCCAAGCTGGAAAGCGAGGCCAGGTAACAACGCAGCTGAGAGGCAGCCCATCCATAAATCAGACATAAAAAAGGTTTATTTTTAGTAAGGAGCAGTGAGGATGATGAATCCTCCGCAAGCTAGGGGGGGAAAAAATAACCCTCTGCTGACAGTGATTGTACAGCAAGAGCAGAGGAGGAGAAGGCAACCGTTCAAAGAGCTTCAAGAGTTCCAGGCAATGCAGAGTCCCTTGGCAGCTGGTGAAGCAAAAAGGGGGCTGGCTTTTATAATTCTAAGAGACAGGATTACAGTTGAATTGGACACCAGGACTAGTCGCTTGACTGTCTGTTTACAAAGGTAGAAATGCTTTTCTACGATTAAAATTAATTATTTCAATCATGCATCATTTCTGCAGTAAATAATTATAATTTTCTTCTATTCTCAAGATGATCTCAGAGTGGGAACACATGGGTTTATACACCCTCGCTCTCCCACCCACACACCTTAATCTCTATGCTACCTTGATCTCCTACACCACATCTAGTCTATGCAGTAGCAAGAGATCACTGTGATAGCTAGGTTTGTGGTTACTGATACTTACACATAAGCCAGGGTGGTGCTGAAGTGCTTGTAAATATAAGTTTCAAGTACAGGGTTAAAATGCTGGAACTTGATGTCTCCGATCAGAGAAATAATAAATACCTGCCAAAAACACAGAAGGGAACAGAAGCACTGAACTGCATGACTTTCAACTAACTGTCCTGCAATTTATTCTCATCATGTGCCATTTTGTTTTGCTGGTTGTTTATGCTTTATCTGCTCAGCTTTAATGTTATACATGGTGTTCCGTATCTGCTGATAATGGCCATCTCGCCTTGGAGGGTGAGCATACCCTATCACAGAAGTTAGACAATGTTAGGCCTACTCAGTGGACAGATGGGGAACTATAACGGTAAAGTCAGCTGCTGCATGAAGTAGCACTGGTGATTTGGTAAGTGACGCTAACGCAGACTCCGTATGGCAATATTTCTGTAGCGGAGGTTAGAGAGGCAGAATGCTGCTAGAGGCACTGTTTTTCAGATGAGGCTCAAAAGTGAGGCTCTGAACATCTGGAGTCATTAAAGATCCCCTTACACTTTATGTCCATAGCGCCCCTAATCCTGCTACTTTGCTAAAACTGTGGCTTGAGTAATTGCACCCTGCCTCCCTAAATTCCCCCCAGTTTCAGCTGGATACAGTGATCTTCACTTTCTTTTCTAAACTGTCACATTCTATTGCTGAGCTCTATTAAACAGTTGCTTCCTTGTTCCACGCAATCTCTTTGTAACGTCTGCTGGATGTTTTACTGGGATCTTTGTACAAAATGCTCTCTTGTTGAGAGACAATATTACCCAATAGACAGGAGCTGGACTGGGACTCAGGAGATGTTGGGTCTATTTCCAACTCTGCCACTGACCTGCCGTGCGACCTTGAGGAATTCACTTCCTCTCCGTATGTTCAGTCTATTGGAGGATACTACTACTTTCCTTCTGTGTAAAGTGCTTTGAGATCCACAGATGAAAAGTGCTATACGTAAGGAGCTAGGGATTATGTACATGTCAATCCCTATTAGGGTGACCAGATAGCAACTGTGAAAAAATGGGACAGGGGGTGGGGGGGGCGTGGAGGGTAATAGGCACCTATATAAGAAAAAGTCCAAAAAATGGAACTGTCCCTATAAAAATGGGACATCTAGTCACCCTAATCCCTATTCTCATTATATTCATGGAAATGGCCATGGTAGATCTCCTATCCTTGCCTTACATTAGCACCCAATGACTCCTGACTAGTATAAACCACATTTAAATATAATTTCATATTTCTCATAGACTGAGACACCAATCAATTGTCCAGTGGAAGCAATAGGAACCAGAACGAGAAGACAGGCTGAAGAAATGGCTGAAATAAAGGTGCTTTGGGATATGCAGATAACAACCACTCACCAGTGCATCGAACACAAGGAAGTCATAGGTTTCATTGTCTGACATCTCCATCATTATGTTGAAAAGTGCATCAAGTGTGTCTTGTAAAAACTAGAGCGAGAAGATAATGGGGAAGCAGAAACAGGTTATTTCTGTTTCAATGCTGCTCAGGAATCCTCCCTTTCCCCCCAGGAGCTTAGGGAAAACAGAAAGGGCTTGATCCAGCCCAGCAGAGGTGTGAAAGCTGCATGTATACAAACAGGTAAAAAGGGATCAGCAGGACCGGGGATGCAGGGGAGCCCAACCACGCACTGTGCATGCGGGTACATGTCTGCCAAGCTGCTCCTTCCTAGTAGCAGGAGCAAGGTCAATAAGAAGTACTGGGTGAGCGACTCTCCAGCGTGAAGATCACACGTAAGCCCATATCTGCCATGCCCTGCCCCCTTTTTATCTGGCACAGTGTGAGAGTACAGGAGTGGCTGGCTCTACAAAGGGGCTTAACTCCTAACTTTGCCCTCACACAGCCCCTGCTTGCAGCGGAGCATGTCAACTTTGTGCTCTGTGCCAAAGGATCACGGACAAGCCTTCCAAGCACAACATTCCTTTGGCAATCACCAGGAGTCCTGATTTTACAAACGCGCCACCTTCACTTGAGTAGCTCAGCAAGAAAGACAATTTTCAACTGACCTTCAAAGCGAACCCCCAGTTTCACAACCCCAGTGAGCCGACATAGTGATTATCCAAAGTTAAAAAAAATAAGTCTCTCAAAATCAGAATTTCATTTTCCTGGAAATTCCAATTTTCAGCTAAAGTTCTCAAGCCACTCAGACTCAGGCAATAAGTTCTTTGTAGCACAGACTGTCTTTTTCTTGTGTGTCTGTATAGCACCTAGTGACTGGGGCCACCTAGATGCTACCGAAAATAAATAAAAAAAAATATCAGGGTTTTCCTGATTATCATATTTTGCAAGAACTTGTATTGAATTCTCCCTACAGCCCCAATCCTGCAAACAAAGTAGTGTTCTGTTGCAACTTTCCAGAAAGAATATTTAGGTTTTGTTTCTAGCTCTATGTATTTGCTATGAACGTAATGCCCCCTAAAACTCATTACTGTCCACGCTACCTCTGGACTTTTCAGTAACTGCACACCAGTAAATGAGCCTGCACATTTTAAGCAAGTTAGCACACCCACTGGAATATCGAGATCACTGCCTATCATGTGGACCAGTCCCGTCTCATTGTTTCCTTGTGCTCCCCGTCTATCTGTATCCACATGTTGTCTCTGTCTTATACTTAGATTGGAGCAAGGACTGTCCTTTTGTTCTCTGTTTCTATAGCGTCTAGCATAGTGGGGTTCTAGTACATGACTAGGGTTCCTAGGCTCTATGGTCATACAAATAATATGGTTAATAAATAAATAAATAATAAGTAGTCAAGGTTTAAAAGTTAAGCACATGTCTACGTGTTTGCAAGATTGGGATGTAAATCTCTATGTACACCAACAGAAGATGTGATCTTGTACCTTTACAATTTCTCCTCCTTCCACGTCCATTAGCTTCTTTAGGTTGTGCGCTATGTGCTGAGAGTTAGAACGCCAGTTTAACAAACCCAGCAGGTCAACTACCAAGGACAGAACAATGACAATTAGTGACAGATCACAAAGAACACCAGAGCCGATTTACCCTAATGGCTGCAGACCAATAAAGAAATGGAAACGGTGCTTATTTTTAGTATCAGCTTATAAGAAATGAGTCATACTACTTTGTAATGGCTGTTTCGATTTTGCCAGAATTGCCCTTGCTCTTAGAGGCACACTTATGGATTTTAAATCCTAGCACATGAAACATGCGATTTTGCAGACTTCTCACGTACTTAAGAGAGGACACCCATCATACTGAATGACTTGACTGACAAATGTTCTTACGTTTACTTCAGAGTTTTCAGAATGCTTCTTAAAGCTACACTTTAAGCCTCTTTTAGGAAGCAAGTTAAGCTGTGGGCTTCATTGATCACAGCTCTGGACCATCCAGGAACATCAAATTCAGTGACAGGTTGTGGTTGAGATTTTCAAAACAGTCTAGGGGATTTAGACACAACTTCCATGAAAGCTACCAGTAGATGTGTATGTAAATCCCCTAGACTGCTCTGAAGATCTCAACCACTGTCTGCAAATAAACTTGATCACTACCTTTTAAAGGAAGAGCAGACACATAATATGCAATCAAGACACAGAAGGCCAAAGTTAGAGTCTAAAGGAAGTCTGAGTTGGCATAATTTACACTCTCTCCACCCCAAAACCACATAGTATGTTGATTCCCCTTCTAGATTTAACTGACAGTCTCAGAGTCACTTACTAATATGTGACCTACCCCTACACATATTTTACCCATCGCCGCTGATTTTGGCTCTGTCTCCAATTGAATACCTATAGAATGTGCAGATAACACCAAGCTGGGAGGGGTTGCAAGCACATTAGAGGACAGGATGAGAATTCAAAATGACCTTGACAAATTAGAGAACTGGGCTGAATTCAACAAGATGAAATTCAATGGAGACAAGTACAAAATACTTCATTTAGGAAGGCCAAATCAAATGCACAGCTACAAAATGGGGAATAACTGGCTAGGTGGTGGTACTGCTGAAAAGGATCTGGTAGTTATAGTGGATCACAAATTGAAGACAAGTCAACAGTGTTGTTGCAGCCATGAAAAAGGCAAATATTCTGGAGTGAATTAACTGGAGTGTCACGCATAAGAGGTAATTGTCCCTGGGGTGAAGCCTGGAGTGCTGTGTCCAGATCTGGACACTACACTCTAGGAAAGATGTGGAAAAAATGGAAAGATTCCAGAAGAAAGCAACAAAAATGAGCAAAGGTTAGAAACCCTGACCTATGAGGAATGGTTACAAAAACTGGACATGTTTAGTTTTGAGAGAAGACAACTGATGGGGGAACCTGATAACCGCCTACAAATACATACAGTGCTGTAATAAAGAGGACTGATCAATTGTTCGCCACATACACTGAAGGGTAGGACAAATGGGTTTAATCTGCACCAGGGGAGATTTAGGTTAGATATTAGGAAAAACTTTCTAACTTCATGGGTAGTTAAGCTCTGGAGTAGGCTTCCAAGGGATGTAGCGGAATCCCCATCATTGGAGGTATTTAAATACAGGTTGGACAAACACCTATCTGGGATGGTCTAGGTTTACTTGGTCCTGCCTCAGCATACAGTGCTGGACTTGACAACTTCTCGAGACCCCTTCCAGCCCCACATTTCTATGATTCACACTGGAGGACCAGAAGAGAGTTGCTCTACTTGCTAACCCCCTAACAGGAAGGTGTAGGTTAAAGTAGCCTCTAACCTAATAGTGTCTAAGAGAGTCTTCGTGTATGGGGGGAGGGCCTCGTTCACCTGGCAGACAGTTCTCCCAGCACCGCATAGCGCCCACCCCGCTGCTAGTGCCAGACCTACCGTTCTGGGTCAGTTTGGTGGAGCAGATAAGAGTGGCAATCTGGAAGCTGTCCTTCGTGCTGTCTTTAGTGGGCGTGAAGTTGGACGAGTGGTGCAGGTTTTTGCCTGGTGGGCCGACCTTCTCCTCCTCTACTTTTGTGCCAGGAAGAGTTAAGTAGAATTTAGCGTCTTCCATTTTCTTGTTATCGCCCTGTTGATAGAACATAGTTGGGGAGGATGATTTCAGATACTGAGAATACTCCATCTTGTCCCTGTCCACATAGGAGGCAGGCAGACTCATTAGCTACAAATGCTCTCCAACACAGCAGCAAACTGCATGTTTTTTCAGCAGTTTTCACATCTGCTATGGACTGGAATTCTTTTTAAACTGTGCATGGAAAAATCACATTCTATCCAAGGCACTTATCTGGCCTCCATCCTCAGAGTATCTGAGCACCCTGCAATCTTCTAATGTATTTATCTTCTCAACACCCCGTGGGGTAGGAAAGTGCTGTCACCCCCATTTGACAGATGGGAAACTGAAGCACAGAGATACTAAGTGATTTCTCCCCAAAACAGGAGCTTGTACCCGCATCTCCCAAATCTAAGGCTAGTTCCCTAACCACCGGACCAGGTTTCCTCTCTCTGTGTTGTAATTTATCTATAGATATTCTCAGGAATACAGGAACAGACCAGTGGCCCATCCAGTCCAGTATCCCATCTCTGACAGTGGCCAGTACCAGATGCTTCAAATGAAGGAACAAGAAACCCACAATGGCATAACCTGCCCACTTGGGAAACCTTCCCAAGGCTTCCGGTGGCTTTGTTTACACCCTGAAATGTGAGTTTCTCTCTCTCTGATACATTTTATCCTATCTAATGATACCATGGAAGTTAACATGGTAGCAATGCACTTCATAAATGTACTGTAGTATTATCTACATCAGTGATCCCCAACCTTTTCAGTGTGGCAGGTGCCTGACGACTAGCCGCCAAAGAGCGCGGCAGCCAGACAAGCAGCTGCCGAAATGCCGCCAAGAAGCAGTGTTATCAAGAGGCATCACTGCCGAAATGCCGCCGAAAAGCAGCGGCATTTCAGCGGCGATGCTTCTTGACGTTGCCGCTTCTCGGCAGCATTTCGGCGGCTGCTTGTTCGGCGGCTGCACTCCTCGGCAGCGGGGTGCTCCCTTGTCAGTAGGCGGGCACACATAGATGCCCCAGCAGGCACCGCGTTGGGGTCCACTTATCTACATTATAAAACACTAATGACATCCCGGTACTGGGAGATTTCACTCCATGAGTCGCTATTAAATCTTTGCTGGAGGATAGGAAGCGACTGCCACTTTGCCAGTGCAGATTATAATGTGTAGATTAGAGAGGTTTTACTATCACTTTAATACCCTTGTGGTTCTCTGCAGTGGTTAACTTTCTGTTACTGTGCCTGAAAACACGGTATCTCTCCCCTTGTCAAAGACAGCTCCTCCTAAAGGCAGAAAGGGAAAAGACGTGAATCCATGCCCATTCTCTATAGGCTGTCTGGGTTACGGGGCCAAATATAGCAAACAAGCAAAATGGATTCTCAAGCTACAACAAGAATGTATCAGACCTGTGTCAAAGTGATCAGAGGTCTGCCCAGTGCAACCTTATTTAATGGCAGCTTATCATGACCACAAATTAGTGTGTCACTGGTTCTCAGACTCTGGCGGTTAACAGAGTAAAGAAAGGCTTGTGTTACCAGGAGACTACACACATGGCTGGGAAAGATGTTTCAACTAGTACAAGAATTGCACAACCACAGGATTTTTTCCCCCAAACTACCTTGTAAACGACTAAATTGTGTTTGCCATCCTGCAGAGTTGTTCCATCCGCATTCATCAGTTTCACAAAGGCCACCCCGAAAGCTCTCTCCGATTTATCCCTGGCTGCAAAGAGAAAGAACATAACCTTCACTAAGAGGGGCCTCTAGTCTGTCTCTTGGATTATCTCCCAGCTCCCAAACCATGGGAAGGTTCTTTGTGACTTGCTGCTACTAAGGAACAAAGCAAGAGTAATAACTTCTGTTTAAAAAGCACAGTTTCATTGCAACACACCTCGAGGCACATTAGACCATTTTTACAATAAGATGAGAACGCTTCCCTGTTAATGCCTCATCATATCCAAATTTTCAATGGGTAGATGCAAGAAGAAAGGCACTGCAATTTGCATCCCTACAGAGCAATTCTGCCTAGAGGTTTAGGCTGACATTTTCCAAAGAGGCCTAATTTTAATGATAATTGAGCACTCAAATCACTTAGGCAGTTTTGCGAATCACAGCCTTAAATGTTAATGTCTTTGTTATTTGTATTCCAATAGCTAGGAGCTCTGGTCATAGCCCATGGCCCCATTTTGCTAGGCACTGTACCAATACAGAACAAAGAGATGGCCTCTGCCCCAAGCAGCTTATAATCACTTGTACATGTAATCATAGGAATTGTGAATGCAAATGCATGCATTTCTGACTTCGTACCTACTACCTCTATCTTTGCAAATCTGGCACCACATCTTGCATTTAACTCTATGGATTTGTGTCTGTGACAGAGTGCTAGATAGGAAACCCTGAGTCAGCACTCTGTTCACAGCAGCTCCAATCAGGCATAGCAGATTGGAACTGATGAGGCAGACCTGTGCCTAATTTGTAGGTGGGGCAGGGCAGAAAGGCTAATGAAGCCATTAGCCAGAGCCCACAAATAGGCACAGGAAGAAAGTGAAAAGGGGGAAAGCAGGCAATGCGAGGGGGAGAGAGATTGCTCTCCCCCTGCTTGAAAAGGCTCTAGGTATGTTGTGAAAGTGGTGGGACTCAATTATAAATAAACTGCACAGGGTGTTGAACCAGCACTAGGGTCTCTGCGCGGTTTGTTGACCGAGTCAGTAGCAGGACCAAGGAGGCTCTGTTACAGTGTCTTACTGCCTTTTTTGGATCAGTTTCTCAGGCTATTGATCTGATCTCATGGGGCCGCCCACTGCTCTGAAATAGCTTCATGAGATTTCTGGCTATTTAACTTTCTTATTAGCCTCTCATGAATTTGACCTAAAGTCCTCCTGCAACGAGGCCATCAAGACCCGAGTCACAGCGCATTCCGGCAGTGACTTTTGTAAACTTAAAAATAAAATGAGTAGTTCAGCTCCTCGGCACCAAAGACAGGCAGTCCTGTTTCCCATTTTTATAGACAAAAACACCTATTTCTACCCCCCCACCTCCGTTTGCATGTGTCATTCCCATTTCTTGCTTCCAATCAGGGAGTGGAAATGCCGAAACACACCAAGAAAGGCAGCTGCTGCTGCGGGATTTCCAACCAGCATCAGAAGCAAAAGTGCTGGAAATCCAGTGGGAAAAGCCTGTTTTCTTAGAATAGCAGCCCCGTTTTGCTCACCCATTAAGTTGAGGGGGCTCGTCAGAAAGCATTCCCTTGCTTGTCCATGCCAATGCCAAACTCTGAACCATCCCCTTCCCAACAGACTACAGTTAGGAGGAAGGCCAAATGCTGGTTCCATCTTTGCGGGACATTCAGAAACATATCTAGGCTACAAAGTGCACAATATACATGGGGGGGGAGGGGGACCTGGTCTCCGCTTCAAGTACTTACATTCCTGTGATGATCGGTGACGGACCGTAAACCTCAGATGGCAACGACTGACCTCTTCAATTGCAATAGACACCTGAACATTACGTGAGGGGTCAAATAGAACAATAATTAGGGCTTCTCATATACCTCTGATTAGGAGGAACACAAAATATTTTACGAACACTAACAAAGCAAGTCTCATAACATGCTCCAACCCCTCACCCCAAAGTCTTATAACCATTTTGCAGATGGGAAAAACATAGTTAGAAACGAAGTACCTTACCCAATGTAACACATCAGTGGAAAAGTTAGAGAGAGAATCCAGGAGTTCTTGTCCCTGGCCCTACATTTGAAAACTCATCTCTAGTTCTGTTTAAGATCTTCAAAGGATCACAGGGAATTCAACATGCAAATGCCATTGAAACTGAATGAGGTTTGAGCATTTAACTCCTTTAGGCTCTTTTGAAAACTTTACCCCCAATCCACTTTGCACTATCTTCATGAAAGCATTTGCTAAAGCCATTCAGTCCTGAATCTATTGGTACCTAGGTATTTAAATTACTCTGCGTGTGTGTGCGCATGTGTATATACACATATATGCACAAATATATATGCATTTGTACTTTATGTTAGTGGGAAAGCTCTTCTCAGATGCAGCATCTTACAGAAGTACAGGTGGCCATTGGCATGGCCAGGGTTATGCAATCAATCAGAGCTTCAATAACGTCTGGAATCCAGGACCCTCTCTCTCTCCCATCACGAAAAACGTTTAGGAAGTAAATGGAAGGGCCTTCTGAGGTTTAATTTTACCAGGATTCCAAGTGCAGAAAAGCAGGCCTGTTCTTTCCATTTCAGAGACCACCCCCCCATCCAATTCAGATTAGCAGTTAAACCCTTCAGTTATCCCAAAGATACTCTGCTTCTGTCTACAGCAAGGGTGCAGATGGTTTTTAGAAGCACACAACAGATCCAGCGATGATACCTTTTCTAGCAAATCCTTTAGCTGCATCTGAAATCCTTCAGCTGCAGCTGAAAGTGGACCAGAGTCCTGTTTGCTGAAGGACCAGACAACACTGTCTCTCTAGACCACATAGGACAACATGCTACTCTACATGTCCTCTGCTGATTCAAGGTTTGTTGATTAGTCCTATTCTTTAGGCTCCATGTGAAGGGAGCAGGACTGTAAAATGCACACACTCACCTTTACGGTTTCATACCAACAAGGCTGCTTGACTTGATAGTAAACAACGGACTTGTATTCGGAGATCCCTTCATAACCAGCGCCTGGATGGATAGCTTTCTTTGGGGAAAAAGATGAGCAGAAGGTGAAGAGCAAATAAAGTCAGGAAAAAATACCTAGGGTAAAATGTTCAAAAGCATCTAAGTGACTTAGGAGCCTAAGTCCCATTTTCAAAGGTGACTTAGGGACTTAGGAGACTAAATCACTTTTGAAAATGGACTTAGCCATCTAAGTCATTTTGGTGATTTTAGAAAATTTTACTCCTAACCTTCAAAGATTTCCTTACATCAATATTAATGTGTAAGTTCAATAGGACTGAGCCCTAAAATTCATTGGATAAGAAATTGGAATAATCTAGGGTTATACCGAGGACTAAAGCTCAGCATGCAGAGGCCTCTGTGAGACACCTGTTTATTTTGGTAAATTACTGTCAAGCCTACAATCTAGACACCTGCTGCTAAAGGTGTGCAGCCTTTAGCTGTGCTCCAGCAGTTGAGTTTCCTACGTAACTAACTGAACCTTAAGGCTCAAGTTTGGAGGAAGAAAAATAAAAGTAGCAGAGGTAAGAACAGAACCCAGGAGCTCTGATTCCCAGAACCATGCTCTAACCACTACACTACACTGCACTCACCTTACCTATAGCCTATGCCTCCTATTCATGTTTGAGGTGGAAAAGATCCATTATGTCATCTAATCCATCTTTCAACCAATACAGGCATGTCCATCACATCTTCTATTGCTTTCCCCAGCAATGCAATCACAGAGGTCCCCTAGAATTACCTTAACTGAACCATCACACAGTCCTTGCACATAGGATCTCCATAAGGGCCATCTCAGCTGGAGATCCTGCAGCAGCCCACTACATGCATAAAGCAACATCTTTGTCACCCACCATCCAAGCAGGTCCACCCTACCTCCAAGAGGTTGCCATCTTCATCATGCACAGACATGGTGACCTCTACATTCTTGGGAGTCTTCTTCTTCCCTTTGTCAAACTCCCCTTGTATCAGAGTGATGTAGATGTCATTTCGAACATCACCTGAAACATTAAGAGACTCCCAGTGAGCCGCTTTTCATGGACAGCCAGCTGGGGGAAGTTACAGGGCTAACATTTCACACCCCAGCATGGGACTTTGACCATGTTATTTCACATCCTTGAATGATATCAAGGGAGCTCTAGATTGAACCACTGGTCTCATCTTCACCTCAGTTTTTGGATCAGACTCTATCATGTACCAATCTTCCTGCTAATAATCCTTGCATGCATGACTTCCACACACCACCTCTGTTTATCACCACAAATGGACTCATGAATAAAGGACAAAGGAGCTTCATATTCCATTATGCCATGACCAAATTCATATCTTTTGTATTTCTCTTTCCTATCTGACAGGGTGAATTCCTCCCTATGTGAATTCAATAGTGCAGGTGGGGGAAAATGTCACGATGAAAGATGGCTTTTTGACTAAATGGAAATGTTCTTACAAAAAATTCCATTCATTGACATTTTTCAGGTTTCCTTAAATAAAATATAACAGAAACAAAACTGAATAATTTCACTTTTTGGATGAAACTGAAATTCTGCTGAAAGTTTTTGACAAAACAGAAACATTTTAATCTTATTTGAAAATTTTAGTGGAAAACAACACACACTTTTCAACCAACCATGGAACAGAGCTCTGCACAACAGGTAAATCCAGGATCTCTGTGTCTTCTTATGTCCTTCACAAGCACAGAAGCAAGTCAGAGTTTGTGCTCATGACTTTGTACACAGGACCCTCTGTGCTCATGAAGATAAAGTACCTACCAGGCAGAATAATCTCAGGGAATCCCATTTTGCGAGCCACTGCAGTCGATCTGTCGACAAGGTGAGAAAAATCCTTCTGAACCTGGGCTAAGTCTCCAGGTAACAGCTTCAGGGAGACCCAGAGGCCTAAGAAAAAATATGGTACTTAATAAATGTTTACTGGTACAAATGCAATGTCTATAGTATGACCATTAACCCTGGGCTTAAGGAGGGAAAACTAATGACTATTTTCTTGTCTGATATATATAATGTAGTATCTCAAACACACAGTTAAATTACACAACCCCAGGTTTCCACCGGGCCTGATTCTCCAACACTTAGGCTACGTCTACACTACCCGCCTGAATCGGCGGGTAGAAATCGATCTCTCAGGGATCGAATTATCGTGTCTCGTCGGGACACGACAATCGATCCCCGAATCAATGCTTCTACTCCACCAGTAGAGGTAGGAGTAAGCGCCGTTGATGGGGGAGCCGCAGAGGTCGATTTGCCGCCGTCCTCACAGCGGGGTAAGTCGGCTCCGATATGTCGAATTCAGCTACACTATTCGCGTAGCTGAATNCCCCCCCCCCCCCCCCCCCCCGTAGTGAGGACATAGCCTTACTCATGGCTGACTATTACCTAATTCTGTAAGTAGATCCAGTGATTTCAGTGGTACTGTCACTGGAGTAAGATACTATTTAATTTGAGCAAAGGTGGCAGAACCCAAACCATAAGGTCTCAGCCACATCCAAATCATTTAGGAGAATCAGAGGGGTTGGGTGGGGTGGGATAAAAGGAGATGTAAGCTATGGAGTGTAGTTTACCAAGGTAACTACAACATTGGTGGCAAACTAGTTTAGTGGGAGAAATGGACAAGTCTTCTGTTTTGCGTAAGGATGGAATAACCCACTGGTGAGTCTGTTACAGTCCCACTCCTTGCCCAATCCACAGAGGATATGAGTCTGTTATAGCCCAGCTAGGGAGCTTATGAAGCTCATGCTTTTAGCTTTGGAGGTTCCTGGTTCAATCTCTGGTGATGGGATAGCAGCATTTCACAGTCCGGCCCAATGGAAGCAACAGACTCCAGTGGCCTTGATCTCTGAACCTTCACAAGTAATTCAGTTCCTTTGTAAGAGAGAGAGCCTTTCCCCTGCCCCAGGTTGTGAAGCTGGCTCCTTGTCCAACGTATGTACCTTGCCCTTTATGATTCACTTCCTTTGCAGCGATGACTTTGTTGAAGACTGAAGTCAGAGGCTCATTCTCACCGATCACATGGGAAGTCATTAGAGGAGACATGATTAGCTGTCGCTGCCTGATGTAGGTTTCCATTGCAATTCTGATAAATGGAACAACAGAAGATGGGGTGCAGGCAGACTGAAGGCCAAGAAAGTCCTGGATCCAAACATCTCTGACCTTTGGATCTGGCCCCTATGGTCTTTAACAAGCCAAAGCCTTTAACAAGCCTCCCTCTCCACCCCACCGCACCCAGATATGAACCCCCAAACTTTGGAAGAGCCTAGATTTGGATCCAAACTCTGCATCATGAGCTAATCTCTAATTACTATGTCCCTGCAGCGAAGACAGACAAAAAACAGTTGTAAATCCACGTTATTGTGGAAAGGAAAAACACCCTTTGGGGCAGTTTTTCTAGTCTCATAAACAGGTGATGAAAGGAATAAAAAATTCTCTCTGAGAGTCCCTCGTAATGACATGCTGGCTGAACCAAACAAACTGCTATATTTAGGATTGTAATAACATAGTTCAGCTTACCCAAACAAGCTTCATTTTCATTACTGTAACATGCTGAACAAGTTAACAGTGCCATCAAAGAGCCAGTCTAACTAGAAAGGCACGGTTCTGGGGCTTAAATCTCCTCTCCAAACCAGAAATTGTAACCATGCAGCCAGGAATCATTTCATCCCCGACTTCTAGCCTCTTTACCCAATTCCTCCTACTCCACCCTTAGACAGATGATGCACAGTGGTGAAAGCAAGGGAAATTCAGTTGGATTTGTGCTCTCAATCATTTACTTGCTTTTGAAAATCCCACCCCCAATGCGCATGCACAGTAGATGATGCCTCTGATTTTCGAAGTCTTGTCTGTAGGAACCCACCCACTAACGTGCATTGGACTCAGGTTATGTCTACACTTACCAGGGATCCACACTGCGGCCATAGATCCACCGGGGATCGATTTAGCAGGTCTAGTAAAGACCCAATAAATTGACTGCAGATCACTCTTCCGTTGACTCCGGTACTCCACCGGAACGAGCAGCGTAAGATAAGTCGACGAGGAAGTTTCTCCCGTCAACCCAGTGCGTATAGACACTGCAATAAGTCAACCTAAGCTACGTCGACTCCAGCTACATGGGTAGACTTAACCCCGTAGCGTAGACCTGGCCTCAGTTGATCCTTCTATAATTTGAACGTGTGATTTCAGGGAGTCTGTCTACTTCAAATCTAGTGCTATGATACCACCCCACCAGCCATCCCCCTTCCAGTGGTTGTTTTCCCTGTCACAAAGCATAAATCATGCTGATGAGGTTTTTACTGATGACACTCGAGTCAATCATCCTGCTGCAAACTTTGGGCTTTACATGACTGGAGATTTTTTTCTTTCAAAAGGGTCAGACTCTACAATTAACCAATGTGTCTGTATAGGCCTTTTTGATACACCCCAAAGCTCCCATACAGACATTGCCATTCTCTAAAGACTATCTGTTCTGATTCATACAGCTCCGTGACTCACCCTGATGTCCAATACTTACTGCTGAAAAGGAATAAAGTGTTGCTTTTCCTCGTCATCCACCTTCCCATGTATGATATCAGTAATGTCCATTACTGCAATGAGACAAGTTTAACAAAGACCATTTTATACCTCTGCTAAGTGACTGCTAAGGAAAGAAAAATAAAAAATGTCTTGCCCAACAGATGCTAATTCTAGTTTAGCTACACTAGTGGTAACAAATCTGGGAGACCTAAAGGGCCACTGGTTCTTTTAAGCACCAAGCAGATCTGTCTGACACAGCATTGGAATCATAAGCACCAACCCATCCATACTAGTTTTTTCACAATGTTGTTCTCACTGGTGGAGCAAGTTCAGCATTTGCAATGATGGGAAAATTTTGCCAAAATTTCCCAGGTGTAAACAAGGTCTAAGTAGAATTTTGCTTTGCACATTGTTTATTGATCCCTTCAAGGAAATCAATCTACTTTCCAAAAGCCAAGTGGAAGCAGAAAATACTTATTCCCCTCCTAGAAGACGAATAATAGTTTTCTCAACTCTCTCTTCAGTCAGTCAATTGTCCTATTTGCCTTGTTAATCTGATTGATTGACATAGTTCCAGCCTTCAGTGTTCTCATCCTCTTAGCAGGTAAAGCAAATTCCACACACAGCTTTTCTCATAGATCCAGCCTATAGCATTAGGCATGAATATTCTTCCCTATAAGAATGGATGGGATTTACAAAGATCTGATCAAAGCAAAGAATTTACCTTTAGATTTCACATTCTGTTTTCTTCAAAGTTTAATTTTAATTTTCCCTGTGTGTTTTCAGATCGAGATTTTCAAAGCAGTCCAAGGGAGTTAGGTGCCTAACTCAATGGGAACCAGGCACCTAGCTCTTTAAGTCTCCTTTGAAAATCCAAGCCTTGAAATGACACTGTGATAAGGATCTGAAAATCGACTGGGATACCATTGCTTCAGGAGACTAGAACTGGGCAGTTTAAGCATGGAGGGCATAATAAGTAGCAAACAGTAGTAATATGTAGCTATCAGAGAGAACTTTTTCCTCTGTAAATCTCAAAAGGTTTAACGAAGGTGGGTGGTCAGTATTATTATACCCATTTTACAGATGGGGAAACAGGCAGCGAGAAGTGAATTGACTTTCCGAAGTTCAATGACAGGACCAGGGATAGATTCCCAAGCCAGTGTCCTAGCCACTGGACCATGGTCGCTCTCAGATAATGCATTCTGCAGCTCGGCATCTCATACCTGCCACCCCAAATGGTCTCCGGAGCCCACCAGTGTGTTTCTTCCCATCTTTTAGCTCCATGTGCCCCACTCTCACAATTTGACACACCAAGCTGATTTTGGGCCTGATCAGGTCAGAGCTGCTCAGGTCCTAGAGAAACAGCAGAAACCATTTAAAATAGAGAAAATTAAACCCAGTTGCTTTGTGAACGTAGAAAAAACAAAAAGACATTTGCCAATGTTCATCACTTCCCAGCCATCTGACAAGGACAAACACATTTAAGCTAGGAAATACATTTCTAAGAAAGAAAGAAAGAAAACAATCTCACTTATAAAAGGGCCTTTAAGGCAAATATATGGCACGCGCCCGACAATTTTAACACATAGCAACTTCTTAACAACACGCTGTCCTTCAATAAGACTTCCCAGCACCAGTCCTGGAAACAATGGTAAATAATGTTATTACTAAAGCACTATCTACTGATGACAGGACAGTTAGCTTGTGCCACTCTTGTTTCTAGTCTGAACATGCCACAAATGATTACATTGAAGTGTTATTCTTTCATGAACAGCTGGTTACAAGTGATTTTATACAATCCAGCCAGCTAGCTCACTAATCCTGTACAAACTCAGAACTAAGAGCAAAATATTGACACAGAAACCCCACCAAAGAGCAGAACCAACAATGCACTCAAACTCAATTCCTCCTAAATAGGAGAATTCAATTGAAAACAACAAACAAGGCACCTAGGACCCCATTTTTAAATCTATTTTGGTGCCTAAAAATGCAGCTAGACGTTCAGTAGGATTTCCGAAAGTGCCTACCTGCATCTTTAGGTGCCGAAATACCTTTAAAACGTGGCCTTTGGAAAAAATATATTCCCTTACAGATATTAAAAAAAACCATGATGGTGCACATTTTCAAATGCAGACACCCCAGCTTGTCCGTACAACCTTAACTGTCCAAGCAAAAAGCATGGAAAACTTTCTGCTGGCAAAATAATTGTGGACCCAGCTCAATTGTTTGCATGCATACACCATTTCCCTGAGCAAATGTCTAATGAACATAATCAGTATCCATGCATTTTTGGAAGGCGCAACTTCTCATTTTAAAAATTAACTCTAGTGTCACTAATACTCTTGTGTTTTAAAATGAGGAGCAACATATCAGATGTCATCTCTTCTGTACTTTGCTGCTCAAGCTCGCCACTTTCCTACTCTGCTAAGGATTACAAAAGCCTTTGTCTGTATGGTTCTTGCACACCAAGAACACCTGCCGTGGCCCTCATGATTTGCAAAGAGGTGCCCAACTTAAGACATCTTGAAAGGGTCCTGATTTTCAAAGGGCACTGTATGCTGCACTCTTTCAAAATCAGACCCCTTTAATTACAATGTTTCAGTTGGGCAGCCAAACACGGAGTCACCCAAAATTACTAATCACTTTGAAAATCCTGGCAAACTAGATTTATGTGGCGAGGAATATAAAGCAAGGGCTTATCTTTGATGTGGCACTTACACTGCACGTAACTTTCCTGTTTGTTTGGTAACATACTGGTTGACCCAGGTCATCTTGCCAAGTAAATCAGCATTTGCCAGATACAAAAGCTTCCTTCCATAGAATACAAGATAACTGTCGTGTTTATACAGCACTCATTAAAAAAGGGAAAGGGAGAATAATAGTTTTGGTATTTATACAGGACTGGTTTTGATTGGAGACTCTAGGGGCTTCTCCAAGAGAAGCAGTAAATAATAATAATAATAAATATTACAGTGGATGACTAAGCATTGGAGAATTTCCAAGCTGCAAACACAACAGGACTTACTGTAAAGATCGCTTGGAGATTATTAAGTTTCTCAATTTCCTTCGGCATCCCATTACTGCCCCAACGAACCAGGTAATTTTCACTATAAATAAAATAAAATAAAATAAACCTCTGCAATTCATGTATACTAGGTAAAATTTTCAAAAACATGAAAGTCACTTCGCCCACTGGTGAAATGCAGCCACCTCTGGGGTGTAGAGAGGCAGCTGTTTACCAGAACACACCAAACCTATAAACACAGTTTAAGGGAAGTAGTGAAGAAAATATATTCAGTCCAAAAGGAAACTGCAGGGGGATATAAGATAAGAAGAATTTAAAGGGACAAGCTGGAATTTGACTAAGGTACTGGGGTGAATATACTTACCCCTTTAACAAGTGTTGTGGGATTTTTAAGTATCACATGGGCTCAAGACCGTGGCTTTAGGCCTCATTTGAGATAAAATAATTCTTACCCAAGTCACTGTTGATGGAGTAACCAAAAGAAAGAACAAAAGACTAAAGACGAAAACCACCCTAAACAACTCCTCCCTTACAGCCCTCTTTGCAGCGCCAGATTATGGGGCACCACAATCACCACAGAGCAAGAGGGAACTTTCCGATTCAGCAGCAACCTACCTGATCAGTTTCGACTGGTCAGGATCATAGAGGCTCATGAACAACTCTGCATCTTCACCAATGTTGCAGACGAAGTTCTTGAAGTTCACGTACAGACTGTAAGTGTGTGTTGTGTTGAATACTGGCTGTCCTCGGAGATCTAAATTCTGTTGCAGAGACTGCAGAGAAAGATCAAATGAACATGAAGGGGTCTCCTTAGAAAGAACAGAGGCTTCATATGGGATAAAGCTTAGTGCTGGGTCTCCTTAAGGATTCAACTAATTTCTAGACAGGACTGATGGTTGATTCATTCAGTGGGATAGGAGGACTGATGGGGCAGGGATAGCTCAGTGGTTTGAGCATTGGCCTGCTAAACCCAGGGTTGTGAGTTCAACCCTTGAGGGGGCCACTTAGGGATATGGGGCAAAAATCTGTTGGATGATTTAATTGGGGATTGGTCCTGCTTTGAGCAGGGGGTTGGACTAGATGATCTCCCGAGGTCCCTTCCAACCCTGATATTCTATGAACCCATGTTGCACCACAGGAATGTCTGTGTCCTGAAACCGTGGGGTAACCAAAGTGATTCATATTGTATACATGTAACATACATATATGTTTACAAGAACAACAAATACATCACAACTTGAATGTCTTTAACCAGAGGAGGAAAAAGAAGAATGCGTCTGGTTAAATTAAATATCCAAAAGTGCTCATGTGGCACTTTGGTGCCTAAGTCTCATTGAAAGCCATTGAACAAGGAAGGGCAATCTTAGAAAGAATATAGGCTGGAAGTCAATGACACAGGCTCCTAAGCCATTAAAATGCTGTTGAAAAGATGATTCCATACAGTTACTATTGAACGTGCACCTGATGCCAAAACTTGGAAGGTAGGAGCAAGCTACGTTATATCTCAGAATTTCAAAGCTGCCAAGGAGCGCCGGATGCCCAGTCCTCATTAAATGGATTTCCCCCTTTTTTGTTTTTAATGGAAGCACAGTGGAATTCAATTTAGCTTTGATGCCAAATAGAACACCACTATGACAGCATAACCTCCCTTAACCAAAAAATCAGCTGACATACACACAGACAGAGAGTACAGGTGACTTCATGGGGGTAAGGCCACAAACAAGCAGGGACATACCTTCTCCTCTTGGATCCTTTCATCGATCCTTTTGGATGCCATCTCATGGGACTTAAAGAGAGCAATCGTGCTGGTTTCATCTGGGTCCAGGATGTTTCCATTGTCATCTCGCACCACCAGATCCAGCCCTAAGATCCTGGGCAGCATCCATGTTACAGATGAAAAGGGAGAATAATTGGCAATAAGTTGGAAGCAAATGCGATTTCAAGAGTCTTTTTAATGTTGGCACGGAAATGGAACAGAAGATGTTCATGCAACTTTTTTTTTAAAAATGGAGGGATTTGTTTAAAGAACCAATGGAGAGTCCATCTCTGTGACAGCTGGGAAGATGAACAGATGACAAGTGTCATCTGGCTTCACTAACCCCAAAACAGAGGATCCAGACTCCATTTTATTGTTAGCGATACGATAGTACCTTCAGACCCTAACCAAGATCACAACCTCATTATGCTAGGCATTGTACACACACACACACACAGTAGGAGACAGCCCCTGCCCGGAAAAGCTTGCAAGCTCAATAGACATGACAGATAAAAGGGGAAACAAACTTTCCAAAGCCACACACAAGAGGTCAGTGGCAGAGCCAGGAATGGAATTCAGGCTTCCCAATTCCCAGGATCCTATCCACTGCCTCTTATCCTAACCAAATTCAGGCAGCACTAAAGTAACAGAACCAGTGAAGGGCCCAATTTTTCAGCCTTTACTTACACAAGTCATTAATAATGAGGTTAACAGAACAACTAGTACAAATAAGAGTTGCTTGGTTAGGTGCAAAATCTGTGAGCTATCTGCTAAATTCAGCAGATAAGAGGATTTTCTTTTAATACTTAGACTGAAACTCCGAGGAGTTAATGAAGTGCCAGTAAGTCTTTGCAATGCAATTATCATCTCAGGTAAGAAACCATGACTTTATTTTTAGAGATGCTGCCTCCATTGATAGCTGCTGTTGCTACCAGGTTAATACTGATTACACAAACCAACTGCCTGTCCAGGAATCCTAGTTTCAGACCATCAGCTGGGAGCTTGATTCTATGTAGAACATTGAGTGGGGTTTACCTGTTGCCGTAGTCAATTTTAGCAGTGACCTTCTTCTTGAGTTCTGCCAACTCATCTTTGGGAAGGGTCCCAGAGAGTATCTGTGATCTCCATTCTATCAGGCAATAGGTCATTTGTTGTAAATGCCGAAATTGTGTCATCCTGTTGTCCTAAAGGAGAAAAAGGGATCATAATTTCAGGCTGGTTGTGTGCTAAAAACCACGAGCTCAAGAAGTCTTCCAAAAGGTGACTCAATAGAAACCATCATCAAATCCACATCTAACCATAGAAAACACCTGCTAGGAAACTTATTATACCTCCCAGTGTCACTGCACGATTGTTTCTTACATCTTCTACTCTCCGGTTTTTTTTAAATGCTACAAGCAATGAGGCTTCCACCAGTTCCTTAGGAAATACATTCCAGCCCCCAAATTGTTATGTGATGGGTGCTTTTTAAATATGGAATGGACAGAATTTGATTAGATTAGACTAGACAGGCAGTATGGTCTAGCGGACAAAGCACTGGATGAGGATTCACAAGACCTGGGTTCTATCTTTGCTGCTGCCACTGACCTGCTGTGTGACTCTGGGTAAGCCACTTCCCGATTTCTTTCCAGTGCCACTCTGTCTGTCTGGTCTATTTAGACTGCAAGCTCTTTGCAATGGGGACTGACTCTCATTACGTGTTTGTACAGCACTCAGCATATTGGACCTTGTTCAGGGCCTCTGCACATTACTAAAATCTCAGCTCTGATGCTATTAGGAATTATTCTATTACAACATAGATAACATTTAGGCTGAATGTGTCTTGTCCTAAATTTAATCATATTAATTCTTACTTACTGCCCTCCTTGCACCAGCCTCAACAACTCTTCCATCTCGTTGGTATTATAAACAAAAAGGTTCCTTTTATCTTATTGCCTGAGTGAAACACTATGTGATTAATTAGAACCCCGGCCTCCATCTCTGTTTACACAATATCAGCAACTACATTTTAAAGTCAGAACACTAACTGAATTGAGTCCCTGCGCTTCATTTCGATGGCAGTCTGCTCTTTTGGTCCTGTCCATAACCCCATTCCACTCCAACTCTCAAAATCCATCCAAACACAATGACAAAAAACCCACACCAATTTCTGGGACATTGCGTTAGCATAGCACTCATGGCATTGCATTTGGAGACTCGGATTTGATAGCCCACAAACAGACTTTTTGCCCCATGGAGAGACTTGCCGAAGTGAAAGTATCAGTGTGTGGGTGCAGCAGTCTACCTAAAGATCGGGGCCACAATTGCAAGCACTTTGGGACACCAATTATCATTTATGTAGGTATGTACAGTGCTTAGCACAATGGGGTTTTGGCTTAATCTATTCCTCTAGTATCCCCACAATGCAAATAAATATTAATAACTTTGTTATTTTCTATTATTTGTATTGTGGTAGCAGCTAGGAGTCCTGGTCATGGACCAGAACAAATATCATGCTAGGCGCTTGTACAAACACAGCAAAAAGACCTTATAATCTAAGTAAGTTTCCCCCACGAGCTTCCCAAAAGTGGCAATTTGTTCTCTTGAGTTTCCTACAGTAGATACATTTTAATTTTTCATTACAAAACAGCATGTAAAATTCTAAAATACTGACTCAGCATGTTATTAAAACAAATGACTCTGTGAAGCTCTCCCCAACCCAAATTAATTAATGAGAATATTTCGCATGCCCCTTTTCTGGTTCCACCCCAGATTAAATTGGGCAGGCACTTGTGTCTCATAATGTACATGACACGTTGCTCCTACAAGGGAGCCAGAGCCACAGGTGTAGATGTACTTAAAAAGGGGTGGAGAATTTTATAACCCGTTACAACATTTGAAGCAGTGCTGAGTAGGATGAATAATTAAGTCTCATGATTCTCAAACGGATCGCTCACAGGGCTCAGGAAGGAATTCTCCCCCCCCACCCCACCCCCATCCCCAATATTGCACAATCAGCCAGATGAATTATGGCAAGTTCCTGATTTATACTAAGCATCAGGCACAGCCTGCTGTCCAAGGCAACATATCAGAAATATCTAGACACTAGATCTAATTTACCAAGACAAAATCTGAAATGTCTCTTTAACAGGCTTACAGTGTTAGTCTGCTACACACCACCCTGTTACCAGGGACTGATCCTGCTGAGAAAGGGTTAAGTGGGTTCTTCTGGTTCACCGAATCAGTTGGCTCATTACACACATTGATATATGAGAGGTAGGAGTGGCTCTCTAGAAAGAGGGGATCTAGAGTGTGAGCTGAGCAGTCCTGAGGGAGGAACTCCAAGTGCAGTCATACCTGGGAAAAGGCTTGAGATGAACTTTGTTATGCTATTGTTAATGAACCCCTGGAAAGGGGTGTAGGGACTTTGTTTTAGAGCAGCTTGGAAAAGGCATCTGATCCCAGGTTCTCTGTACCCATAAGATTTAAGATTGGTGTCATACAAATGGGTACAGGAGCGCAAACTTTAATGGTTAATATTAAACACTGAACATAAAGGTATCAAGCCAAATTCAGAGCAGATGTCAATGCCAGCTAATCTAAAGACTGCTTACATCAAGTCTGTATTGTTTGATTTCTTCAGTCGCCAATGATTTCTTTAAAATACCTGTTGCCAGAGTTTAATAAACCCTAAACAAGGCCTACAACCCATCAAATGAGCAAGTACTTTCTAAATACATACTCTTTGGTTTCACTGATGTGACAATGTACCTTAGCACTTTTAATTATTCCATGCATAGCCTCATGAAGCAAGACTGCAGAGCTCTGGATAACAAGCATTATGGTGGCAGATAGTCATTTCTAACCTCCTGCGCAATTAATTCATATAAACATTAACTCCCCCATGATAGGGAAAGCAACTGCACCATGTGATTTTGGAGAACACTTTTCAACTTTACATTCCTTAAATTATTCTAGACGGACTGCTCTCAAGTCTAACACAATCAATGACTCCCCTAGGACATGCACTAAAACATGCGAAAGAGTTCTCGTCTGATGCCTCTTTGCTGAGCCACTGCCAAGATCAAACCACTCGTTAATAGACAATCAAAGCCCCAGATCCCGACACTTCTGAAATTCAGGTTGTTTGAAATTTAAACCTGGGTTGGAATTTTGCATACGGTCCTACCTTTTATAAAGAGCTAAACCAATACTCCAGATCCAAACACTACAAACATTGGGGTCTTTGCTAACTAGATCCAAAACATGTGGCTTAAATCCATCTCTATCTATATGTACTGTGGGCACAATTTCCAAATATGGACAGTTTAAAATTGCGTCCCTATCACCAACCAGGGACATAAAATGGGCAGCTATATTCCTGATTGCCAACCTGATTATGAATGTATAATTAGAGCGTACTATTTAGGTATCAATGTCTGAAATCTGGTCTTAGTAGGGGCAAAAAGCTCCAAATGAAAACAGTTTCAAAGAGACACATTCTTGTAATTAATACCATTAGTACTTAGCTATGCACAACTGTCTCTACATAGCAGGAACCCCTTTTTTAAAAATAATTTCTCTACTCTGTCCCTCTCTGAAAGAAGAGGAAGGATATAAACTGCTGTATTTGCTTTGTCTAAAACTGTTTTCTATATTACTACAGTCAGCAGCATTGATACACACAAATATTAAATCCCAACTACAAGACAAAGATTGCTGTTGGTGACCGGAGACCACATGTGAATACAGCAAGATGTTGCATTTTATTTATTTGCAGGATTTACTATGGAGGTGATCAGTGTCTCACAAACATCTCTGAAGACTCTGTCGACCAAGTGTCAGACTCTCACAGTTCTTAGCCCTGACCACACTGCACATAAATCATCTCCTCAGAGCGACCTGCACATGCTCCAGTTCAGGGCTACTGGGGGTAAAGGGTAGGGGTTCACAAAACCCCCATGATGTCAGGAAGCATTATTAATTCTGTTACACAGATTGGGGCCCGAGGCAAGGAGAGATTAAGCAATTTGCCCAAGGTCACACAGGAAGTCTGCGTCAAAGCCAAAAACGGAACTCATTTCAGTTCCTTATCTGGACAGCTATATTCACCTTGCATTTTTCCAATATGTGTTTTCAACAAATATCAAAAACAGGGTGGATAATATAGGATTTCTCTATGTGAAAGACCCTCCGGAAACTAATCTGGATGAACTCAAAAGGTACACATAAAAACACTTCTTCTAGAGAAAATCCCGAGTACCATTTCCAAATGCCCATGCAGAGAGTATGTCTATTCGCACTCCAGTGCCAAAAAGAGCCATTTCTATATTGATATGTGCTCCAATAGATCAGTACTTTGATATACTTTGAGTAAATAGGTTGAAGTAAAGCAAGATCTTGCACTGATCTTAGCCCAGTTGACGTGATTGATGAGACACTCTACGGGCTGTTGGCATGAAACAGATCTTGTACAAAGGCAACAGCTTAAAAAAACCTAACCCTCCTAGAAGCAATGGAAACATATGCCTCTCACAAAAGGAATAAAAAGAGCCTGATCTGGCTCCCATTTAAGTCAATGGCAAACGTTTCAATTTCAATGGTGGACAAACAGGAAGCGATACAATGTATGTACACCTACTAATGATCAAAGAATGCTAAAAGCTTGGGATGCAGGAGCTTACCGCGCTAAATGCAATACAGGCAGTCCTCGGACTTGTAACATAATTGGTTCCTGAAAATCATGTCTTAAGTCGAAAACGTCATAACTCGAATTTCCCATAGGAACAATGTCGGATCGAGCGTTGTAAAGTCGAAACATGATTTATAAATGTCGTAAGTGCCGTTCATCGTAACTCGAATGTCGTAAAGTCGAGGACTACCTGTACAAACTATTTTTAAACCAGAGCTTGAATTCTCTTCATGTGTCTCCTTTCCACAGCTTCTGGAACGATTGTGGTCCTGTTTTAATTACGAGCTGGGCTAGAGCCAGTCAAATATTTTCTGTTACACTTGTTTTTCCACATGGAAAAGGGTGGTGGTGGCTGTTGTTGTTGAAAAAAACTCCACGGGAAATGTCTGTTTTTGATAACATTTCAGGTTTTCACAGAAAAAACAACCCCCATCTGCAAAATCAGACAATTTCTGACAATCAGAAACTGAAAACAACTTTGTTTTTACCCAAAATATTTAAAAAAATATATTTTCCATGAAACCCATTTTTTGCACAGAAAAAAAAAAAATCCCCGCTAGCGCTAAGAGAGTCCTAGATCTGCCCTGTTCTGTGCACCCTCAGTTGCCACTGAATTCAACCGAAGGTGAGGATCCTCTGTACTTTTCAGGAGATTTATTAGTTCCGTGTGTGCCCCAGAATCACACTTGCCATTTACAAACTGTGCCCTTGACTGAGGCGGGGATCTACAACAATATAACCGAGCAGAGCTTTGCTGTGCTAAACATTACCCAGCGTTTCACTCACCCTGTTACTCTGTTCCACAACCCTAAAAGAAACTAGATTTGCAACACTGACAATCAATGCTTGCTAGATTCCCATGCGCCATTCAGAGGCTGGATTCATTTTCAGTCTTGGTAGATGCTCTGCAATGGACACTATGGTGCAATTCGTGCTGTAATTTACAGAAATTACAGCAGTGAAATGAAATGCTGCCAAAGAGAAAAATCCCCCCTCTTTCTTCTCCATTTCCCTTCTCTCCCCATCTTCCTCCTTCCTCCCTTTGATTTTTTTTATACTGCGGGGGGGGGGGAATAAATTTGCATCCATTACAAACCACAACGTTTTCTAAGACTATTTTAAGAACGACAATGACATAGTAAAGTCACATAGAAGAGGAAGTATTTCTGCTCTTAGGAAAAACAAATTCTGAGGCTAGAACCTGAAAGGTTTTAAGGGAACAAGCCAGGAACAAAACGCTCGCTTTACACAGCAATTGCATCACATCTCGCCTCTCATTAAACTAAGAGGGTGGAAAAAATTCTTGTGGTTCTGTGGACCACAAACAAAATGCACTTATGGCTGGGTGAAATTTTTCAATAGGACAAACTTACTCTGGCTAAGAAAAATGTTTGGAGCTAATTTAAAACTATTCTCTCATCTTAATTACAGTCTCAGAGCACATACTGTGCAGCCTGAAGTAACCATTGACTGAAGAAAAATTAAGCTCCAGAATTTATAATCTGCTTTAAGACTCCACTTTGGAAGAAAGGGTAATTCATTCTGAACTCTCAATTGTTTTTCTTCGAGTCAGCATTTCAACCTAACTCGGCAAAACGACCAACTTCACAAGTAGCCTAGATTTACTAACTTTTCAGAGGCAGCTTTGTGCAAAGGCTAAGGCACTGGACAGAGACTTGAGAGACAAAGAATCCACTCCCAACTCTGCCAATGACCTATTTACTGCATGATCTTGGATAAGTCACTTCCCCACTCTGGTACCCCTCCCATCCTTTGCCTGACTTGTCTGGGTAGAAGCTCTTTAGGGCAGGAGCTCTCTCTTACTCTCTGTGTGTACAGC
The DNA here is from genome assembly GCF_013100865.1 of Trachemys scripta elegans. Lineage (NCBI taxonomy): Eukaryota > Metazoa > Chordata > Testudines > Emydidae > Trachemys > Trachemys scripta. The sequence continues at coordinate 149,765,424 of NC_048299.1, forward strand.
TCAGAGCCCAAAGGGGCCCCAATCTCAGCTGGAACTGCTAAGTCTACTGTAAAACAACCCAGATTTATCTATGGTGAAAATTAGAGATGTCATTATGTGGCACCCAATAGATCTATAAAAATACTTAACACGTAGCCTTTATATAACATTTTTTCATCTGGAGATCTCCAAGTGCTTTAAGGAGGAGGGGCAAGCATCATCATCCCATTTCTTAGGTGGGGAAACTGAGGCAGGAAGAGGGGAAGTGATCCACATAAAAAGTCAGCAGTGGAGCCAGGAAGAAAGTGCAGGTCTTTGGACCCGAGCCTCTTGTCTTAGCCACTGGAACACTGTAGCTGTCGCCCTGCATTGCTTGGGAACGCCGTCTTTGGCTGACCTTTCCCTCTCCCTCATTTTGTCTACAGTAAGAGGAAGGAGACAGTATGGAGTTGGGATCTTTTTGCAGAATGGTTTGTGCACTCTGCCAGTTCTATCCAGGCTTAAGGCAAGGTATTGTGGCTCAGAGCAAGTGCCAGTCAATGGTGCTTAGACTTCAACAAATCTCGTGGAGCTCTGATTATTTAATCTGCTAGTCAAAACAAGGAATAAATGGCATCCAGGCAAGAAGGGCAATTTGAACTGAGAATGCAGGAAGGTCACATGCAATCCGAGGCATGTAGCACGCCAGAAACCATGCTGTGGGAGAATTGTAGAAGTTATTTCTCTTGCAAAAAGACTGTTCAGGACGCTTTAGCAGCTTACACCTGCTTCATGTTGAAACCCACATTTGCACCTTGTAAGGTGTGCAAGGAGGATCAAGTAGCAGTCTTAGGCTAGGTCTACACTAGAGAGGGGGGGTCGACCTAAGATACACAACTTAAGCTATGCGAATAGCGTAGCTGAAGTCGGCATATCTTAGGTCAATTTACCTGGCCGTGAGGACGGCGGTGAGTCGACCACTGCCGTTTCCCCGTCGACTCCGCTTCCACCTCTCACCGCAGTGGGAGTTCCGGAATCGACGGCAGAGCGATCAGGGATCGATTTTATCATGTGTACACTAGACACGATAAATCGATCACTACCTGCGATCCGGCAGGTAGTGTAGATGTGCCCTTAGTATTGTCATGGCATAATGCTTCCAGTTTCTCTACCCAACAGCGAGAAAATTCCCTTTTTTGAATGGCTTCAGATGTTGCAGAGAAGAGGATAAAGATGAAAGAGGATATGATTATAAATAATGGATCAAGTTTATCCCTTGGGGATAAGTTTATCCGATGGGGAACACCATCGATTTCAGTGGAATTCCCCCAGGGATAATGCTGAGCCCATATAGTTCACTTCCTCCTATTCATCTGCTTCCCCCAGCAGACTCAGAGCTAATATGCATCAGCACAAGATAACGTGATGGGATTAACTTGAGTTAAAATTAGTGGAGATAGTGGCTGGCCCCGCATGAGGAGAAAATAAATGACATCCCGTGCTAGCTGCTAGCGGAGAAGCCTGTGCCTTGCTTCACATGAAAGTCAGGGACGGTTAGGCTGGCCTTGAACATGGCCCTGTCAGGCAGGAAACAAAGATACAGGGTGCTTCTAAAGCAGCTAATCCTTCCACCAAAGATAAACCACCACCAAAAGTCAGTCCGATGAACAAATTAATATGTACTGGCCATTGCCTGGAACGATTGTTTGCAGAGCACAGTAAGCACTGGATTGAGACTCAGTGAAAATATTTTATTATCTTGCCTTCAGGATACAGAAGACAGAAAGATCAAGGGGGCTAGGGAAAGTAAACAGAGCTGTCTGAGAAATAGAATATTATTAGTGAGACGGCTCTTCCTTCTACTGCACCTGGAAGTTTCTGAATCTAATTTCACCAACAATCTTGATGGCCTATTTCCCCAGGGAGAGAAAGATCAGATCAAAGATTGTGCCTGTTCTGGAAAAGGCAACACCAGAAGTATTTATATTTTATAGGTATGTATACTTTGTGCTTTTATATAAATACATACATATACTCCTCTCATGCACAGGGGCACTGGAACAATTTGTATAGTGGGGGTGCTGAGAGCCATTGAACCAAACTGTAAACCCTGTATATAATGGAAACCACTTCAAGCCAGGGGGTGCTGCCGTACCCAAAGCACCAGCACACATGCTCATGCACATAACACTTCACCGGCTTTCAGAGATCTCAAAGCATTCTGCAAAGGTAGCTAAGAAATATTATCCCCATCTCTGAAGCCAAGAAAGATTAAGCAATTTGCCAAAACATGGATAGAAAGCCAGTGGCAGAGTCAGTACTAGGCTCCAGGTCTTGACTCCTGTGCTCTGTCACTAAATCAGACAGACATTGTAGGCACTACAGGAACCCTTATTCACGTTGTGAAGAGTGACTCACACAAGCAGTCCCAACCAGCTGACACGATGTTGATTATGGCTTGTCCTGGTCAACGCTGACCATGGTGCACGTCATGTCTTCTAACTCAATTATTCAAGAGTTATTCATTATTGTAGAGTAGATAGAACCTTAGTCCTACAAGACCTGTCCTTTGCTCATCCACCTTTTAAACAGCAGTAAGTCACTACTCCTTCCGCTTCTTATTACAACAATGATACTGAGAGATTTTTAGGTACAAGGCAATGTACAAGTTCCAAATGCTTTGCAAATACCAAGTCTCAATATACTTGAGTTAGTTCAATATTATGCTCCTTTTATAGACTGAGCAATGGAAGCATAGGGAAATTATAGGCCATGATTCAACGGGTGCTTAACTCACTCATTAACTGAAGTCAATGGGGCTTATGCACATGCTGATGTGCTTTGCTGCATCAGTGACTCACTCAAGATCACACAATGAGTTAGGAGCACAACAGAGCCCAGAAATCCTGAATCACAGCCCCCTGCGTCTGGTCTAGCACTTATACCATTTTGTTTCTAATCACATCACTGTTTGCAGCTCTGGAAATCACACTAGCAAACATCAGATGGGAAGATGTACCAGTCAGTGGAAAATACAGGTTAGAATAAAATGGGGCTGATTCCCAGAGCAAACACCCTACAGACAGAACTAAGCTCTGGGGTCCTGTTCGTAAAAAGCATATGTGTTAAAAATGAACATCAGCTGCTGGGTGCATGGGCACAAGATGGGGATATGCGAGGTCCTTTCAAAATCTTCTGCATACTTCTGTTTAAACACTCTGTCCTGGGTGGAGTAGAGATCCTGCCCTTTTCTCCCCTCTCCCTGGACCAAACACCAACAAAGGAAGAAACAAATACTCACCACATACAGCTTGTGCCAGATAACTGCCCACTCCCTCAGTGTGGAAGTGAGTTCTTGAACAAGAGGCAGTTCACTTGGAATCACTGTTTCATGTTGTCTGGAGAGAGGAAAAACCACAAGGGGGCATGTAATGAAATTGAAAGGTGGCAGATTCAAAATGGGTAAAAGGATCTCTCTTTTTTCATACAACATGTAAAATGACTGTGGAACTCACTGCCACAGGAAGTCAATGAGGCCAAGAACTTAAGATTCAAAACCGAATATCCAGAGACATCTTAGGTAATGATGACAAAAATTTTGGAAGAGATATGAAACCTGAAGCTTCAGGGTTTAAGCAAGCTCTAGATATGAGAGATTGGGAGAGAGATGCATATAGGGGGCAGATTAGCCTACACACCCACAAGGTTCTTACACCTGCCTCTGAGGCATTGGTATTGGCCATTGTCAGAGACTAGATGAACACTGACTCTGATCTAGTGTGGTAATCCCAACGTTCCTATCTCAGACCAGAATGTCTGGTGACTGATGTGCAAATGTGTGTAAAATACCAAAATACCAAATACCTCCCAATACCCAAAAACAGAGGCCTTGTCTATACAGGAAGGTTGCTTTTGTTCAACTTTAACTGGTTTTTAAATCAGTTTAATTAAACCAGTTCACATCTCTGTGTACACTCTTATTAGCAGCATCTACACCAGACTTGCACAAAAATAACAAAAGGTGTGATTTAAAAACAATGTAGTTATTTCTCGGCTTGGCAGAATTCAATTTTAATGAACTGATTATGTAGGTCTATGTCTATGTAGGTTCTTACATCATGCTCATCACTTATGTAGTCTTCTTACATCATGCTCTATGTAGGTTCTTACATCATGCTCATCACCATCGTACCTGAGCCCCTAACTTAAACAACCGCTAAGTCAGAGCAGAATTGCACCCGAAAGTGCAAGAGTAACACTGTGGAGAAAGTTTGCAGCAGTTTTTAAAAATGCACGGGGAATGGGGGGGGTCAAACCACCGCAGAACTGCAGCTTTGCAAGGCATTTAAATCTTAGAGATGCATTTTAAAAGATAACTGATACATTTAATAAATGATCACACTAAGAAGCTAAGGCTTCTAAGTGGCTCTGGGATTTTTCTCAATTATGAGTATTCTTTTCCCATTTTTAATGCAAATACGTTTCAAGGGTTTTTTTAAGTCTTAATTGTTTCTCCCCATGCATCTCCTCCAGAAATTTAATGCTGAATGGACGTGTCTACTCTATTCACAGTTTTCCAGTTTGAGGGATCATTGCAGTGATTACTTGGCTATATGGATTAAAAAATTCCTTCTAAAGTCACTTCCTATTGCTGCTGCTGGTGGGTCCCCCCATTCATACTGATCAGAGAATCAACTGTAAGAATTAGATTGGGAATGATTACCTAAGATGTTTTCCAGGACAGGAAAGAATTCACACTTTTCTGATGGCCACTTGGCGGTGAGTTGTGTGTATGTTATGAACACAGCAGTCCCCAGAAGACCCAAATGTAAGTTGACTGACCTGCTTTGCCATATACATGTCTAGCAGATTTCACTCTTGTCTTTGCAAGTGGGATATTTTGCTTCTATGCACTGTCCAATTTGGGATGTACAACATTTTGGCGAAAATAGAAAATATTCTGATCCAAGAGTCTACATGCACTTGCTATGCAAAAACATCGACTGCACATATGACGAGCTGCACCTCCATTATGTAAGCTCTTTTATGAAATGGCATCCAATCACATCTGCCAACCACATGACATCTCAAGATTGTCTCCAACCTACCCTCGGTCTTCCACAGTTGCCTCTTTTAAATGAATGTAAGTTTTGGGAAAAATGCCCTAAAAGAGAGAGAAAGGGAAGTCATGTTATAATATTTGATACATCATTCAGCAACAAGGAGGGGGAAAATAGAAGAATGTGATCAGCTGAGCTCCAGGGCACAGGTCAAATAAACTTTTCCAAAATTCAATACAATAAAAAACAACTCTAGTACAATATATGTTGAGATCAGTGCGTCTTCTTTTATGTTGGTATTATGTCAGCTCTAATATAAACTTAATAAATCCCAGGAAAAACGAACTGGCAATAATAATAATACAGTACTGTGCACTTATAGACAATTTTATCTGTTGCTTTCAAATGGCTTTACAGAGATGGGTAAAATGGAGGGAGGGAGGCGTTAAGTCACTTGCTCAAGGTCATATAGCAACTCAGTGGCAGAGGCTGCAACAGAATTCTGGATTCTGGTGTTGTCTCCCTTAAGGTAAATCCTTTTTAGTGCTATATATAGAAGGAAGAACCCCTTAGAATCAGCTCCTGTGACAGTTTTATATATAGATTAATAATAATGGAGTGTTTTCCCTGGTATAGTAAAACAGATTAATAATAATATACACTTTGGACTTCCAAAGCACCTTTCATTCCAGGATCTCAAAGTGCTTTACAAGCATTAATTAAGCCTCAGGACACTCTGGCCAGGCAGGCATTATCCCCATTTTACAGATTGGAAAAACTGACACACCAAGAGGCTAAGACCAAAAAGTTCAAGAGTATCCACTAATTTTTACGACCCTCAGTTTTTGGCTGCCCAAACTCAAAAGCCCACAGCTCCTGCTGACTTCCATGAGATCTGAGGGTGCTCAGTACTTCTGTAGAAAAGCCCCTTAGAAGTCTCAAACTGGGCACCCAAAAGCAGAAGCTCCCAAAATTAGGAGACACTTCTAAAAAAAACTCTGCCTAGGTGGGCTGCTCATGGTCATGCAGTGAGCCTGCAGCCAAGCTGGGAACAGAACCTAGGAATCCTGCCTTCCTTTTCTGTGCTCTAGCCCTGCCTTTGCAGGCCCTAAATAAAGAAAACATAGAACCTAGAGGGCTAAATGATGACTGAAAGACGTTTCCCATTTATGAGATACTAACTGTATGCTAAGCTAAATTGTTTATGTCTAAACTGCAAGCAAATGCGTGATTGTAGCCTGAGTAGGCATATCTGTGTTAGCTTTAATCTAGATAGCATAGGTTACAAACACAGAGTACGGTAGACCTGGAGGCATTGATAAACAGTGCCTAAACTTACCACTGTTCTCATAAGCCAAGAGAAATCAGAAGAGGATCATATGGAAAAGAACAGGATTCCATAGCCAGAGGCTCCACTAAATTCCACTAAAAACATAATAAATGAATCTACGTTCCAGTGATGTTTCACTGTGTGATTAAGGGCTTGTCTACACTGGCACTTTACAGCGCTGCAACTTTCTCGCTCAGGGGTGTGAAAAAACATACACCTGCACCCCCGAGCGCAGCAAGTTTCAGCGCTGTAAAGCGCCAGTGTAGACAGTGCACCAGCGCTGGTAGCTATGCCCCTCGTGGAGATGGGTTTTTTAGAGCACTGCACCATGACCACACAAGCCACGTTAAAGCGCTTTAATGTTGCCAGTGTAGACTAGCCCTAATTCAACACCAAGGAAATGAGAGTCCAGTTAAACATCACCTTAAATGTGGCATCTGGTTACAGAATCAACATATAAAAACCCCACTGTTGACATGATGGGACTTTGCTAACAAAGCCCATTTAAAGACAATAAAGCCAACTGCAAGTGGGCTGTAGTCCACGAAAGCTTATGCTCTAATAAATTTGTTAGTCTCTAAGGTGCCATAAGTACTCCTGTTCTTCTTCTTCCAACTGCAAGAGTTAATTACACACGCCTTTTCTTACACATGGATGTTTCAGTGAGAGAAAGTTAACTCCATGTTGCAGAGCATTGGGTTTTTATCATGAGTCTCACAACATTTGATGATTTCCTTAAAGCCCCAGCTGCAGGAAGAGATTGCATGAGAATCCTAACTTTCATTAAAAAAAAAAAAAAAAAGTTTCTAGCCCTTGTGGTTGTGAAGAAAAGCGTAAAAATGTGAAGCAAGTCACCCTAAAGACTCACAAACCAGAAGACAAAGAAAAAGAACCACTTTTTTTTTTTTTAATTCCTGATTTTTAAACCAATCCCATGTTTTTTTGAATGCTTGATGCTGGCAATACTGCTAATTTCATCATAATGCAACTGGGGCCTGAGCTCTGAGGTGGCACTGAGCTTTTTCTCTCTGCGATACTTAGCTGGCTGCCTTTTGCTCCCATCAGTCTAACTGATCACCAGATGTGGGGTCCAGAAGGAATTTTCCCTCAGATCAGCAGTGACCAGGGATGCGGGGGAGGAGTTAACATTCCTCTGCAGCCTGTGAATGCAGGTCACTTGCCAGGATAGCTGGGTCTATCTAACATAATTATTCCCCTGCCATTGCATGGGCCTCCGGCACCGATACACCTTGGTCCTCCTATTCTCTGCCTGTGGCACATAACAGCCTTGTCTCCTGTGGGTTGTCATCCTTTGGTCTCATTTCAGTTTTGCTGGGTTTAGCGTGCAGGTGCCAGGTGGTGTGGCTGACCTCTGATAGACCTGGTGGTCCCTTCTGGCCTTAAACTCCATGATTCTACATAACATATATTCGGCATAGGCTTCATCCTGCTAGCTGCTGACCATTCCCACCTCCACAGGCCTAGCTCTCTGGACAATAAATACCAAATGTTCCCCGGGAACTGGATTTTTTTAAACTATCTTTCATGAAGCATATAAAATGAAAACTGCAGCTGAATTTTTGATTTACCTCCCATTTCCACTTAGCTCAGCTTCTGTTTTCTGAACAGCAGCCCGGCTGGTTTCATAAAAATGTCAGGATTCGCCCGCCCCCTATATATCCCTCTCAGATCAATAATCGTCTGCAGAGTTGCTCTTTGCTTCTTCAATTTGCAGCCCAACCAAATGTTATCCTCACGCCAAATAACAAGGCCTGGTAATAAATGACATCTAAATTTCCATTAAAATAGTGCTTTCACATGGTCTTCTCCAGAAAACTCGAGTCAAAAGGAAAAGCAGAGCAGTTTAAAAGGGTTTCAGATATGCTGATGAATGGCTGTCCAAGGATAAATACAATCCAGAGCAATTTGCTTTGGCTCCAGTCTTTTTCCCCCTTCCGACTGCAGGGGGAGTTTGTTCCTGAAAGGTGTGAGGATTTGCAACACTGGCTGAAGTCAGTGGGAGTTGGGGGGGGGGAGGAGGGGGGGGGCTGCTCACCACTTTGCAGAATGAAGCCCAGGATGGGCTGTCAGCATCAAAGGCCCTCTCCCACCACGGTAACCAAATGCAAAGGTCACGGTGCTGGGATTCTCATAGGAAACCATGTTCTAGTGAGAGTTCCAACACTAGTTTTGCAAGGTCAAGGTGTTTGGATAATGTCCAGAGATACATGGAGGCTTATTTGAACTCTGAACCCTAAACCTTTTGAGGGTCATCCATTATCATAGACAGTCACTGTTAGAAGGCAGGTACAGGACTCAATGACTAAACAGTGGGCTTGCTATATAAGGGCATACTTAAAAGTTGATTCTCCCAGTTCAAGCAGTATTCCCTATGCTTAAAATGGGAAATACTGGTAGGACCAGTGATACTTATAGAGCTGCAATGAACTTTTCAAATGCATCCACAGTATATTCTGCCAAGTTAATGATTCTCAAACATTTGGCTCATAGCTATTCGCTTTTATTGCTAGAGAAAAGGATATCCCAATCAGGAGGTATGCATTGTACTAAGGTAGAAATGACCACAGGAATACAGGGCATTACAGCACTGGATACGGCCTGGCAAAATGTAACAAAAATAATTATTATTGAAAAATATAATGTTGTACCTTTTTCGATTTATTCCTGAGGGTGTATCCTCTGTACCAACCTGCCAAGGAACAACAGAAATACCATGACTCTTCACATACAGGAATTAAACATGCAAAGCTATTAGCAACACGCATTGTTCTTACCAAATATAATCCACGAGCCAAATCCTGTTGGCTTTGCTCACTTCAGATTGATGCCAATGGTACCACCAGTGAGAACAAGGCCAGTGGAATGGGCCTTAAAATAAGGCTGAACTTGAAAGAAGAGTGGCTTTTCCTACTATGAAATAACACAGTGGGCCTGCTCCTTTAGCTGGAACTGTGCTTCAGCAGTTGCAGTACTTATTATGTCTATTATGGTAGCATGTAGATCCCCAATTGAGATTGGGGCCCCTTTGTGCTAGGGGCTGTACATAAATGTAGCAAAAAAGATTCCTTGCCCCACAGAACTGACAGTCTAAAGAGACAAGACAGACAAAGGGATAGAGAACACAAGTATTATGCCCATTTTATAGATCGGGGAACAGTCATAGAAAGATAAAATGACATCCCCAAGGTCACATAGGAAGTCTGTGGCAGAGCTGGGAATTGAATCTTTTGATGCCATGGCCTTAACCCTAACACCATCCTTCTTCTTACATGGGTGTTAACCCAATTCTCTATGTAGATGATGCTTGAGTCTTATGTTTACACATTCCTTTCCCTGGTGTCCATGAACCAATGTGAAATCCTTCTGTGAAGGAAGGCTGAAAGAGAAATTAGTAAAGGGTCTTCACTTTTATGAGAGAAGGGAAAAAACCACCAACAAATTATTTGTCCTAGATAGAGATATTATTCCTATTTACTGCCTTTGTGACAAGCTCCATGGAAGTATCAGTTTCAGAGTAATAGCTGTGGTTCTTGCAGACCAGAAGTCTGTCACTTTTAGAAGAACATTTCTTCCCTCTTTAGAACTTGGGGTTCAGCCAACATTTTAATTTCAAGGTGACTGGAAGGCAAGTGTATGAATGAATGAGTGTATTTTGTCCTGCTGCTCTCAAGTGAGCCTTACTTAGCAAGTGGGAAATTTAAATCACTGCAGAGGAAGGACAGTCTTGTGGTTAAGATATTGGCCTGAGACTCAGGAGATCTGCGTTCTATTCCCAGCTCGAACACAGATGTCTTAGGCAAATCATTTCACACTGTGTGCCTGTTCCCCAACTGGAAAGACTAGTACTTTTTGTCTCCCACCCTTTGTCTTGTCCATTTATGGTGATCGTCAGGAGGTAATGTAATAAAAATAACAACAACAAGTGTCCTTACAACTACAGAACTGGGGTTTATTTTAAACATTGACCTGCAAACATTGTCTCCAGCTTCACATTTCTGCAATATGATGGGCAAATTTGCATTTTTCTTAATGCTACTTTACCCCTAAAATAACTATTCCAAAGGTCAAAAGATTCTATTTCCTCAGCTCTCATCTTAACTAACTTTCTGGCACACAGATCTTTGGCATTTTGATTTGTTTTGGTTGTTGCTTGCATTGACATTTAAAAGTTACGCACAAATGTTGCTATTGTTTCTTAGGGGAGCTGGAGTGGTATTTATTATCTACAGGGCATGAGTGGTGCTCAGAGGCATCAGGGCAGACAAAGTCATTGCCTCATGGAGCTTACACTCCGATATACATACAGATAACCCAGCCAGCAAAGAAATCAACAAGAGGGTAGGGGATTAGCAGGTGACAAAACAAAGGGAAGAGGGTTGAAAAGCATTTGTAGAACCATTTTTATACTTGGCAGAGATAGGTCCCAGCCAAAATCCTGGATGTGCTCACCCTGCCCCCACCCCCAAACTTTAGAGAAGTCTAGATTTTGCAAGTCTGGCCCATTTCTCTAGTAGTTATAAGATCAATCAAGTTTGGTTACAAAATCCTCTGTATTCCAGAAGCTCGGGGGGGGGGGCAAGGTACCACTCCTTCCACTGGATAAAAACAGGATTATACATTAAGCATGGTCCAATGGATAAAGTACTGGATTGGGAATGAGGAGATTTAGGCCTTGGCTACACTTACCCGGTAGTTCGACGGCTGGAAATCGAACTTCTGGGTTCGACTTATCGCGTCTAGTCTGGACGTGATAAGTCGAACCCGGAAGTGCTCGCCGTCGACTGCGGTACTCCAGCTCGCCGAGAGGAGTACCGCGGAGTCGACGGGGGAGCCTGCCTGCCGCGTGTGGACCAAGGTAAGTTCGAACTAATTCGAACTAAGGTACTTTGAACTTCAGCTACGTTATTCACGTAGCTGAAGTTGCGTACCTTAGTTCGAATTAGGGGGGTAGTGTAGACCAAGCCTAAGATTCTATTCTTAGCTTCATCAATAATTAACTGAACAGCCTAGTATGAGCTATTTATGGCCTGAGCCAAAGCCCAATGAACTCAATGAGACTCTTTCCAGCAATTCCAGTTTGCTCTGGCTCAAGTCCTTAACCCCTCCATGTCTCAGTTTCCCCATCTGTAAAATGAACATAGTGATATTAAGCCACCTTTCTAAAGCACTTTGAAATCATGGAATGAAAGGGCAGTGTTACATATAATTATTACATAAAGTGATATTCCAGCACTTCTTCATGCTCTCCACTCATCCTTGGAACCAATGCATCCTCTGAGCTTTTCAGAATTCTGTTCTAACTTTCAATAACATTACTCAAAAGACCAGGTGGGTGAGGTAATATCTTATTGGACCAACTTCTGTTGGTGAGAGCGCCAAGCTTTTGAGCCACACAGAGCTCTTCTTCGGGCCTGGGAAAGGAACTCCCAGCATCACAGCAAAATGCCAGGTGTGTCTAATATCCTGGAATCAACACGGCTATGACACTGCATAAAATAACTTTATTCATCATTTGCAGTGAACACGTGCTCATGGCAATGGTCATTTTAGCTGTTTGTTTCTTTTTTTTTCCCAAATACAAGTCTAGAAGCTTCAGACAAACGGTAGAGTAGTTAAGAGTTTCCCTCAAGTTTATTCCCTTTGCAAGGATGACAGCGGATAAATTTTAGGATGAAAAGGAGGATTTTCATGCCAGAACTAAAGGGAAAGGAGAGAACATCAGTCTCTCTCTCTCTCTCATACACACACTTTCTCTGTCCAGACATTTGTTATTCATTGGATAGTTGTATCTGACTAAGATAAAAATACTTTTATATACAGAAAGTGCCTTTTCTCCCAAAAGCTCATAAAGGACCCTATAATAAAATGAGATATATTGGACTCATGTCACCCACCACTGAAATGCAGCCACTCCTGGCGTGCGAAAGGGCAGCTGTTAAATAGCGCACAGCAATACCATGTAACAGTTTATGACAGAAGCCGAAAAGGATAAGGGCATCCCTGTTGAAAATGCCACTGGAAAATTTAAGGAGGTAGAATGTTGAAATTTGCAGGATACAGGGGTTAACAGCCTGACTCTTACAAAAAGTGCCATGAGATTTTTTTTTCTTTTACCTCTCATCTAAAAGCTTATTTGTTTATTGCTGTAAGTTTAGGTTTATTTGTGTAACAGTAGCACTTAAGAGATCCTAAACAGGACTGGAACTCAGTTGTGCTATGCATATACAGACATTGCCCCAAAGAGCTTACAAACTACACAAGCGAAGCAGACAAAGTGGGGGGGGGGGGCAGAAATGTACTATGCTCATTTTGCAGAGGGGGAACTGAAGCCCACAGAGTAAGTGGCTCACCCAAGGTTACACAGAGACACTGGGGCAGAGTTGGGAATAGAACCCAGAACTCCTCCGCCCCTGTTCACTTCTTTATCCACAGGACCATCCTTTCTTTTCACTGCAGTGCACCACACTGCGAGCCACTGCACTGCAGTGAGAAGGGGATTCCTTCATTCACCTGTGGCAATCAAAGCAACATCTGAGACAGAAGCAGACAGTGCAATATAATTTGCACCTGTATGAGGCTTCCTTGGCCAGCTCTCCAAAGCTGAGCACTCTTTCCCCTTCCATCCCTGTTTTTGCCATTTTCCACAGCTGGTAAAAGTTACAGGCTAGAAAAAGAGATTCCAAACAGGACTGGAATTTGCACCCCCTTAGGACAGATTCCCAAAGCTAAAGTGAAATCTCACTCTGAGGAAGTCTGCAAAAGTTCTACAGGCACGGTTCACCCAGGGGGCAGCGTTAGGAGGCACATGCAAAGCAGTGTCTTTTTATTGCTATTCGGTGGATTATGCAATGTAAAGCACATTTCCCCAATTACAAACATCTACCGGCCAACATTTGGCAAACAACAGGCTGGGTTTTGCCTGGTCTTGTTATCGGGGGAGCAGGTTGTTCAACAAAAAGAGCACGCACACTTGTGCGGCCAGATCACCCAGACGGAACAATGAAGAAAAATCTTATTTCACGATTTACAATGGAGTGCCAAATCCGAGACCCCCAGACTGTCTAAGCTGCACATTTCAAAAATGGCAGCACGTGTGTTTCCTTTAAAAGGGAGGAAAATTCTAAGGAGACTGGTTCTGACCAGATGTTTCATGTTTAATGAATAAACCATCCTGTGCTAAGTCCTGCTTACACGCAGAGCAAGGCACGACAGAAGGTCTTTAAGATTCGTCTCAGCATAGGCAACAAAGCAACCACTGGCAATGATTTAGACCTCATCTATGCAGGGGATCTGCCCTGACTGCAGCCAATTGTGTAGCTTCACCAAGGCAAACCTCTAGTGTAGACGACCCAAGGTGCTATAAGCCAGAGTTTGAATAATTTCAGTTTCAATAAATAGTGTCTTGCCTACCTTAGGGGATTGTGTAACCCACTGGTAAGGGTGCATTGCAGGTCCCCCTCTGTGCTGATCCAGTCTATTACAGCTCCTGCCCAGACAGTCTGGGCCCCTTAGCTCAAGCTGTAGCAGCTCATGCCATACTATCACCTCTCGAGATCCCTGGTTCAAATCCCAGTATATCAGCCAAGATAGTAACCATCACTTTTGCACTGGTATGCTACCCTGGTGCCTGTGACTGGACAAAACCCCCACCGTGGACAAGGCCACAACTAGGGTGACCAGATGTTAAGGGGAAAATAGCAGGATCGCCGCGGGGGGGGGAGCATTTTTGGTTTTTTTTTTGTTTGTTTGTTTTTTACACTCACCCGTCCGGGAGTTCGGCGGCAATTTGACGGAGAGCCCTTCGGCTGTCTTTCAGCGGTGGGTAATAAACCTTGCCGCCAAAGACAGAAGCACCCACTGCCGAAGACCGTCCGTGACTGAAGGACTCTCTGCTGAATTGCCACCAAAGACCAGGAAACAAAATATCGGGACAAATGGCATCCCGACCATACTCTGGTTGGGACGTGGGACAAACTCCTCAAAATGGGGACAGTCCCAAGTTTATCGGGACGTCTGGTCACCCTAGCCACAACATAGCCCAGCAATCTGAGATGGTATTACTCTGACCTGGCAGGTAGATTCTACCACTGTAGGAAAAGGAAACCCTTCACAATAACCCAGGCCGGCTCACTATGGCCATAATTGGGACTTCTAAATCGTTATTTCCTACACCCATTTAGTAAAGGGGAAAAGGACACAAACCACAACGCTGGACTATAAGGACCTCATCCAAAGGTCAGTGACGTCAACAGGGGACTTTCCATCAACTTCCAATGGACTTTGGCTCCTGGATTCAGCGTTTCCAAGGCCAGAAAGGACTGCTGTGATCATCTAGCCTGACCTCCTGCGTAAGACAGGCCACAGAACTTCCTCACAATAACTCCTAGACCATGTATTTAGAAAAGCATCCAATCTGGATTTAAAAAATAATGCAGGATCCACCATGACTCTTGGTACATTGTTCCAAAGAAAGACACCCATCCAGAATAGCTGATAGCCTGTTGACTGGGGAAACCACATAGGACTCTGCCTAATTCAGAGCAGGGAGTTAAAGCAGGCTTTCCTGCATCCCAGGTAAGTGCCCAAACTACCGGGCTATTCTAGGGTCCTACATGCAGATCCTAAAGGCACGAATAGCACTAAACAAGTGGAGGTAGGCCAGCAATTTTGCTTTACCATCCAGACAGGGGGCTGGGATTAGCTTGGGTTTATGCCAACTTCCAGGGGAGTCCTACCTACAATTTAACACTGCCCTCTCCCACAGGAAAACGCCGAGGGAGGGAAATCACACTGCAACTACTTTCCCTTAGGCAGGCCTGCCGAGAGAAATTCCAGGCCCCAGGGCCAGGGCCATCCCTGGTGAGGGCAAGGCCCAGGGCAGAAGTGACGAATCTGTCACTTCAGGGACAGCCCATGCCAGCCCGTGGGACCCCCCAAAGCGCGGGGCCCGGAGCAGTCTCATGCTCCTAGGTGCCCAGCGGCCCACCTGGGCGATTTAATAGGGCCCGGGCTCCCAGTTGTTGCCACTACCAAAGCACCCGGGCCCCTGGGCAATTGCCCTCTTTCCCCCCCGCATCGGTGGGCCTGACCTTAGGTTTTACCTATCACTCTAGTACCCTGACCTTCCTTTAGGGTCAATTGTCCCTTGAGGCAATTCCCAGTGCAGAGAATTGGTATCTCCCAGCTAGAGATTCTGGCCCATTTATGAGTTTCCATCCTCTTTTTTTTTTAAATTACTGGCAATAACTTGTCTCTTATGGGTGAAATTCACCCCAGAGCAGACATCCCTCACAATGCCTTAGACACCATATAGCCTTCTCAAGCAGAGTTTAACAAGTAGGGCCTTATTGTATAGGCCCTCTGCACAGGGCGAATAGCACCTAGGCCCTCTGGTCTGAGATAATCACCCTCTAGTTCATTTCATAGCTCCCTGTCTTTTCATGGGCCTGCTCCAATCTAGACTCGCTTAGCTCGGTCAGTGTTATGACTTGGGAGCTCTCCCGCCAGCTGAGATTAAGATAACATTTATTGTTATACAAAGAAGCCAAGTGCAGGCTTCAACCTTTCTGTCTCACAGCTGAAGAACAAATTGTGCATTTCAGCTCTTTCTGACGGAGCGAAGCCAGACGCACAGAGAATACAAAGAGCTCTCAAACTCCGGTTGCCCAATACACCAAGACTCCTTCACTGCACACGGAGGAGGACAGAATACAGCCCTGCTCCAATCCCTTAAACTAGGAGCGGGGGGGAACCAACATTAGGAGTAAATATGAGGCCTGTTTCTAGATGTGAGAAGGAGGAGAAAAACATCTGCAGGTAAAATTGCCCTGTGTACGTCCTGGTAACTCAGTATAAGTGCTCCCCAGGGCTGGCTGGAAAACAAGAATTCCATTTCATGAAAAATGCCAGGGTTTCAACATTTGTCTCCATTCCGAAGCGGAGCAAAACGAAGATTTTTTTCAAAAAAAAAAAAAAAATAATAATAATAATAATAATTTTTGTGCGTGCAAAAAAACAGCATCCAGGGACTCGAACTTGAGTCTCCCAAATCCCTGGTGAATGCCATGACAAGCAGCCTGCAGAGACTGTCTCGGACTCTCTCTCAATCTCGTGTTGGAGCTGTTCCACTTTGTATAAATAATTCAATATTCACTGGGCCAGAAAAAGAAACTGACTCTAGTCTAGGGGTAAGGCCCTCAACTGGGATGTGGGAAAGCCAGGTTCATGTCACTCCTCTGCATGATTCAGAGCAACCCCTCAGATGGAAACTGGAGGTGTAACTAATATGCCCCAGAGAAAAAACTTTATAGGGCAGAGCTTCCTTTCTGGGGAAGCCATCATCCTGAGAAAATAGAACTTGAGACTTGTGCACCTATATAAAGCTGATGATTTTCAGACCAAAAAAAAAAAAAGGCCTCTGTTAAGCTGGAGTTCAGCTTGTACAGATGCAGCATTAACACAGGAGGAATAAAGACATTTCTTGCAGGAACACTGCTGTTCTCAAAAGAACAACCCCCACACATCTGGAAACTAGGACACACAAAGCTGAGGTCACGAGAGAAAGGAAACACAGACCTGCAAGAGTGTCCACAGCAAAAGACAAAAGAAAATTTGGAGTTTCTATGCTGAAACCTCTTTTTTGGGGGGGTGGAGGGGAGCTGAAGGCAGGAAGAGGTACCCACGTCTGTAAGAGAATTCCCCAAGGAGCCACCTGCACCCCTCTTTTTTTTTGGAACCTTTATAATTCACAAATGCCTTGCCTGATTTCCCTCCATCTTTCCAATAAAATTATTATTTGTGTTCCTGTAGCACCCAGCAGCACCAGTCATGGATCAGGATCCCGTTGTGCAAGGCACTGTACAAACACAGAATAAAAAGCCCTATCGCAAAGAACTTGCAATCCACTCTCAGTTTAAATTCCTGATTGTGCAGTTTCAGCCAGACGGCAGACAACATGAGGACTAATTTACTCTACTTGACAACATCTCTGTTAACAGCTGGCTAAGGAGGAAACTGAACAACCATGTAAAATTGCTATTTTTTGTAAGTTCAGGATACACCCAGCTTCACAAAAAAAGGCTGTTTTTAGCTTTAAGCCTCTCGCCTCTTTGCAAAATTGGCTCGTATGTTGGCTCTATTGCTTATTAAACTATTTCTTACAAACACACTCATCCATTACCACACACATCACTGTTAACATACACATCAGCAGTATAATCTGCTTTGACATGTAAGATCAGGGTGGCTGGCTGTTTCCAGTGTCAAGGTCAAAGAGAAGTGGAAAGAGACCAACTCACTAACAGCAAATTGCTAAGCAAGCAACTTGCCCTGCTCAATGGAGATACCAAAGTGGGGGGAGTTGTACATGTCCCCGCCCCCAATAGATGCAGTTTGTGGAAGTCTGATGACAATTTATATTCATGAAAGGCCTTTTGGCTTTTGGAGAGAACAGAGATATCATGAAACGGAGATATGGGTAAGTGTACTCTTTACAGGATATTGCTGGCTCTATTCTGTTCCCAGCAGAATATTAGACAGCCCTGTTTAACAGCTAAGTATTATAAGATCTAAGTATTAATTTTCATTTGCACTGTTTTTTAAAGCAGTTTTTAATAGCTAGTGATGTGCTGTACAGAACATCCTTGTATTTAAAAGGGACAAATACCCAGCAAATATTGCATAACAACACAAGGAGCTCAGATGCTACGGTGATAGGAGTCATAAAATAACCCTCAGGAGCGGTTCTCAACCGATTTACCATTGTGGGCTGCATATGCAGCTCTCTTGTGCAGTGTGGATGCAGCCCACATAATATATATACTACCTGTATGGCCCTGAGGATGTCACATGGGCTGCAGCTGTGTGCTGATTGGGCTGCAAGTGGCTCCATAAAGTGTCACACATATTCTGGGGTTCTGGAACTCTTCTTCCTCAAGATGTCTCAGTTCAGTTTACAAATCGAAAAAATGGTGATTTTTTCTAACTGGCAGATCTGAAAAGAGCACCTTGGGTCTGAAAATCCATGACATCATCCCATTGATAAGAAAGATCCTGTGACTGGAACTAAGGGCTTGTCTACACAGGACGTTACTGAGCGGCAAGCCAGGGTGTGAATTTACAGCGCACTTGGTTGCCATTCAGTAATGTCCCATGTAGATAAGGCCTTAGTTTGTTGATGTCTGAGGCAGAACAGAATCCAGCTTGCATTTATATTCACTAGCTCTCCGGGATCCAAATGTGTAAAATTCTTTGGATGTGTCAATATGGCAGGCAGATGTAACTCAGAGAGAGACAGGGAAACAAGATTTGGAGTAAGAAAGCGCCATTATTACACAGGAACTTTCTCAAACATCACCACACATTACACACAAAGACATTTAAGTTAGAGAAATATGTAGCACATGAAGAATGCTCACATGCCAAAACGAGTAATACGCCTTGTATTTCATGAGTTGAGAATAACTTCAACTCCTTCAAAACTAGAGACAAGCCTGCGACAAGCTTCTTCAGATTGGGAAAGTCTGGATGCAAACTTCAAAACTGTCCCATCTTTTTAATCGGCCAAACACCACCAGACTTTGACTGGAAGTTTGGATCTGGATCCAAGTTTTGTATCCTACTAGAGCTGGTCAGAAAGTGGTAAATACTTTCCACAAACAATTTCAGAAGCAACAAAACAAAATCATTTCTCCTAAACTTTTCATTGAAATGTTCTAGTTTTTGGGGATATAATTTTAAAAAACTTGTTTCAGATATTTAAACTTTTACCAAATAGAAAGGTGGTGGTCTGGGACTTACCTTCATACATCTCCAAAATGTGAACCGTATCACCAACCTGCAAGGAGAGCTCCACATCTTGGACAGCCTCATAATTGTAGATTGCTAGAAGTGGGGGAGAGAGATGAAAAAATATAATCATACGGGAAGTGAAGTGGAGCAAGAGAGCATGAAGATAATCAGATGCTGCAATCTGATGTCTTGCAACTGGCCAAACCCTTTGGAAGAGCACTGCAAATGATTTTACTGACTAGTAGCTATTCGGAGCGTAACAGACTGGGAATGTGCATGTCACATCTCCCTCCTGCAGCAGGTCCACTCAAGAATAAGAACATACTAACTTCTTAGCAGCTACCTGGAGTGGCAGAGCTCTGTGCTGTGATGCTAAAGGTCCTGCATTCAAACCCTGCTAATGACCCAAGCAGGGGCAGTAGTGTAGCTGGGGCGGTGCAGGGGAAGCAGCCGCTTCCCCTCAGCAAATTTTCCAAAAGCGGCACCTTAGTTAGGGATTACCATGGCGCCAGCGGGCGGGGCCCACACTCCGCTCTGAAGCTTGGCCTGCCGGGCCGGCGCTGGGCTCCTGCAGGCAAGGGGGGGCAGCACAACTGGAGGAGCCATGGGGAGGGGGCAGCACGGCTGGAGGATCCATGGGGGGATGGAATGGCTGGAGG